>NW_021703783.1:64488268-64636331 GCF_005190385.1 Monodon monoceros
GGGAGAGCAGAGTGGCTGCATGGATCTGAAGGAGTACTTACACTGAGCCCGGTATAACTCCCAAACTCCTTTTTCAGGAATTTACGTTAGCCCAACAAAGCGAGGGAATAAATGTGAGAGGCAGGAAATAGAGAAGCAAAACTGAGGATTAATGAAGGGGAAGAATGACAGCTACGAAGCAAGGCTGGAGAGCAAACAATGCATAGTGGAGCTGAAAAATGGAGGCCTTTCTATGAAAGATCTTCATAAAAATATGTTTAAGACATGATAAGATCAAATTGTTCAAGAAAAAAAGAAAGGCAATTAGAAATTCCAGAAAGCAAAACCAAATCAAACAGCAAATTCCAATAACTGATTGGAAAGCTAGATATACATTCTAATAACCTTGAAAATCTAAAAGTGAAAAGTATAAGTGTTAGAAGTTAAGCTAAGGTAAAGATTTGAAGAGATGAAAGAAAAGCTAGTGACACTCATTTTCACCTTACAAACTAGGGATTTGAGATGTTGGTGATCAAAAAAATGAGATGAATGAACATTAAGTAGATTTCAAGTGACTTTAAAAAGTAATTTGACTGTCCATTCCTAGCAGGATTTAGTCTAAGAACAAAAGAAAATCATGAAAAAGCGTTGAACAGCATTATGTAATGATATTTTAAACTACTAATCATATGTTGAAGAGTAGAGAAAATAAATAATTGTGCTAATGTCTTTAGGAACCAAGGTTTGTAAAATAAGGAAGAGAAATACAAAATCAATGAAATTAACTAAAAGCCAGGTAATGTTTTTATTGGAATGTCAGTCCATCTTATTTATTTTTATCTTGTTAAAAATAACAAAATATAACAGCTTATTTCATACCTTTCTATATTGAAAAGGCTTAGAAACAGTGACAATCTATAAAAGAAAAACCACAGTGCCCAGATTTTGGTCTCTAAATATCACCTCTCTAAAAAGATCCAAGGATCCTTTTTAAACTGGTTCCGTGTCTATGACAGGACATATACAAGATGATCCTGAGATATCTTGTTGGACTAAAAGCAAGGAAGCTATCCAGGACTACAGGAGTCATGTCAAAAGGTCTCAGGAGCCAACTTGAAGAAGTTTTCACTGGTATAAAATGGAAAATTGGGCATCGAAAAGAGTAATGATCACACTGTTTAAAACAGATCACATATGTAAAAAAAAAATCCATGAATTCTTCATGATACTAAAAACAAAAAAAGGCAACCTCATTGGTTTGCTAGAGCACCACCTTATTATTCTGAAAGTTGGTAAATAAAGGAAATAAATCAAGCACTTACCTGCCTTTCCTATACAAACCATGTTTCAAGGTAACAAATAGTTAATGTGGAAAAATTCTTTACAGTAGAACAGATAATTCAGAAGGCATAGGAAAATTAAGAAAGTCAACATTTTATAATCCTTAGTGAAATAACAGATCTGGTCAAAGATCATCAGTGGCTGCTAAACCCATTGGGTAAATGTTGATGGGGAATTTTATGATAGATGGAGTAGACTGACATTCCCTGGACCCACTAATTAATCTTCTCATCACTCAAAGAGGAGCCACCAGATCTGAGGCCTCTTATTCTAATATGATATTATAGGATGTACACAGCACCATCCATGAAATATTATTGCAAAAAATTTTTTTAATATGAATTTAATTAAGCCTGTAGGTCTAACTACCAGTTTTGTAGAAAGCGTTTTAAAAACTACTTATTAACAACATTATGACATTACACACCCAATTCAGCTATTTCACGTTTCTGTTTTCTCTTTCTTCATGTGAGGAAAAACTGCTAGTTTGAACTACCATGGAAACTATATAATTATTATTCTCAAGGATTACAAATACTTTGTTCTTGAAGTCCAAAGTGATCTCAAGAAGGGTATCTGAACTTCATTCATTTACTTATTCAACCAAGATTCATTGGCCATCTCCAGGCCCAGTGCTGCACTAAATGCTATTGATTCAGAAATGCACATTAGAGTCTCTGTCCTGGATTTGCTCACAATTCCCTCAAAATCTAGGACTCCATTTTTAGAGATAAATTAACTGAGCAGAGATATTTGGAAGGGAGTAATGGAGAGAGCTCTGACCTGGTTATCTAAATATCATAGTTGGTAAAGTAGACATTAGACATGACCCAGGGCATTATTAATGAGAACGTTAAGAGTTTTAATTTTGGAAATTGAAACATACGTTTTTGTGTTGCATCATAACATGGCTTATTCTCAATTTGTTCATGGCTTCTTTGAAAGTCACGTTTATATAGAATTGCTGGAATTAAAAGAAAAATCAAAGCCTTTAGCATTTAAACATGAACTGTTTTAAATTGGTTGGCAGGTTATTTCACTTACAGATTTTTTGTTTTAAAGAAACTATTGCAGATAAAGGGTTTGGGGATGAAAGTCAACCAGAAGAGTAATAAATATTTTGTGTCATTAGTCAAAAATGGTTTTCTAGGCGAGTCAGCTGATTCTTAAATTTTTAAAAAGAAGAATAATCGAATCTCTGGAATTTTATTCTCAAATGACAGAATTCAACAAGGAATTTCCTGTAGTGGTTGCTTTCTTCATATCAAGCAAAGAGATTATATGCAAGTTTGTCATGTAATTGGAATAATATGTCACCTTTGTAGAGGGACTTGAGTTGCATTATGCTGTCCAGTAAGCATTTTTCTATCATCTTGGCTGGAGAGAAAGCTCAGGAGAGTCCCTAGTCTTTGAAATAACTTTGAAAAAGAACTTTTTATATTTTATAGAATACATTTTTCAACAAATTAACTAGAGTTATGAGAGTTTGGAAAAATAGGTCCTCTGATATTCCTGGGGTTAGTGAGAGTTTAACTTGTTTTCAAAAAGAGTCTTTCTGTTTTATTGGCCCTCTGTAGGCAGCTTGAAAGGCTACTTCTGCACTTAAACTTGTATCCAAGTCTCACTTTCAGAGGAAGAGACCAATGTAGCCATTTGAATCTGGCAAAAAGAACTCTTTAACTTGCCCTGAGGACAGTGGCAAGAAGCTAGAATGTAGAGAAAACAATTAGGACACCAAGAAATGGACTTCCTGGAGATACTCTGAGCAACTGTATGGGAGATTCTTTCAAGAGAAAGCTCTGAACAGGGGATGTGAATATGATAATATAGATTGAGATTATCTCCCAGCATCCCTGTTCTGGGAAGTTCTTCTTATCTCAGCTCATCCCCTTGGCACTATCTTTGAGTACCTTGAATCTTAATACTTTTTGGTATCCATGTTTTTTGCTACATACACAAAAACTCAGAGATAACTGGCCAATAGGGGAAAAGGAAGAATAGTGAAGCAGAGGCATAAAAGGATGAGAGAAAAGACATAGGAAATAGAGAGAGAGTCCTGAATATTGGCATGCTGGACAATGTTTAACAATCAGCTCCCTACTTAATGAAAAGAAAAAGGGACTAATTGTAGCATTGGCCAAATTCTATGGTATGAATTTTTCTACCATGGCTGATTTAAAACAACTACCAATGGGATGTTACCAAATGTGAGTTGGAAAGAGACTCCTAGTAGCACACCGTTATACAGTATTTCCAACATACAGATACAATAAATCTAAATAATTTCAGGAGCTTATATAATAGTAAAATACAAATAGATAATATTAAAATCAGTAAGAGTAAAAAAAAATTAGAAATTGGTGAGACCCAATTATTTAGTATCTAAATAGTGCAATTTACTTAACTGTAAGTTTGTTTAACTTAATTTTTAATAATGACTGTTTTACAACCAACTTACAAAATTCCTAAATTTAATAATCGACTCTGGTGATCTGGTAGGGCTGTTTCTGGTACACCAGTGGTCCTGATGGTATATTCATGTCTGGTTTCAGGTGTCTTGTAAGTCCAGCAACCCCATTTTCGTCCCTGGCTTACCTAAGATAGCTCAGTGTCTTTATAATAGGTCTCTCTCTCTCTGTTACACATAACTCACCTTGGATTTTGGCCATTTGTACCACAGGTAGCTGTTTTACTAGGAATTGCATCTCACTACAATTTTAAAGAGAGTAGGAAAAGGAAAATATATAAAAGAAGCCGCTAATAGCGCTTCCTTTTTGCTGATGCCTTGTGTAAAATATTGTGGTTAATATTTTGAAATAAACTAACTTCGGTTTCTTTTCCTCATGGTTTCTCATACGGATTATCATCCCACCATCCAGGCAGCCACAGTAGCTTTGCTTATGAATGCCCTCAGGGCCATTGAGGATATAACTGAGAAGAAGGCATGGTTCATCTTCAAGTTTCAGATTAGGCCTTTTAAAAAGTCCATGGTTTAAGCAATAGTCTTGAAAGCAAGCCTTCTATTATAGAAGCTATGCTTTCTTGAGTGATAAAACGTTTTGATGATTTCCAAAGCCTGAGATCCTTGGAGTTCTCAGAGCACAATGTTTATGCATAAATCAGAGAATGAGCAGGGACTCTGTGACAGTGTAAAAGCAATTTTCTATCTCAGAGAGATAGGGAAGTTAGGGTAATAAGGGAGAATTATTAAGGGCATGGCTAGACTTTAGACTGTGGATCCCTGAAGGGTGCTCATATGTTCTACATTTCTGGAATGGGGTTGGGTGGGTAGCAGCATAATGAAAACGGTGATAGAAACCCAGAACATATTTGAGAGGCTCCCAGAATATAAAAGACGACAGGTTTCTGCAATGTACTGAGCAGTAAAGTAGAATGCCCAAGAGTGTGTACCAATGCCTGGGTCTAAAGGCAGCCTCATAGATACCCCGAATCCCAAGGAGAAGGGAGGAAATGCCGAGAACAGTGGTTTGGGAAAAGCCTAATAGTAGGGGGAATCGATGTACGACCAATGTTCAAATTAACCGGAGGCTACTGCAGCACTGGGACTCTGGCAGTGAATGTTACAGAAACCAACTGCCGTTTCCAGACACATTGAATTGCCCCTAGCAGAGGCCAGGAAGAACAGAAGATGGTATTTAGATCAGAGGTAGCAATTTGCCAGTACCGGCGTTACCCCTGGGAACTCATAGTGCTTCTACAGAGTACAGGCGAAAGAGAAAGGGATGAGAAGCACAGTCTGAATTGACTGAGTAACCTCGAGGTGACTGTATTTCACAGTGAAAGTGATGGAGTTCTCCTGAATTGGTAAAATTTTATTATCTACCTTTAGTAGATACAGATCTTGTGAACAAAGTTACATTGTGTTGTACATAGAGAAACTTACTTTTACTTTTTCACACCTGAGAGTCTTCGAAAATAATTTTTATAAGTACTTTCCACTAAAAATTTCTGGTTCAGTTTAGGCTTAAGAATAGGGATCAGAAGATCTGAGAGGTTTTTATTCTTATTATTTTTTTAATTGAAGTATAGTTGATTTGCAATGTTATGTTAGTTTCAGGTGTACAGCAAAGTGATTCAGTTATACATAAATATATATATCCATTCTTTTTCAGATTCTTTTCCCTTATAGGTTATTACAAAATAGTGAGTATAGTTCCCTGTGCTGCACAGTAGGTCCTTGTTGGTTATCTGTTTTATATATAGCAGTATGTATATGTTAAGATTTAGAGCTCAGGTATTCCTTGCCCTATTTTATACCTTGAATTCTACCTAAGAAAAAAAGTGGAGTTCAAGAACAACCGAAGCACACCCTCCGTTTGTCTATGGGATTTACCAGTTGCTGTGAGGCTATATTCTATTCATATAAATATGTAGGACCCATAAATACTTGTTGGGGCAACAGTTTTCCCCATCCAGTTTTGATATTTCCATCAACATTTGAAGATTGGAGTAAGTCCAAAGTGAAATTTAGGATTTGTCCATTCTAAATATTTTATTCTGAATCCAGGATTCAGACTAAAATTTTGTTTTGCTTTATTTAAAATAATATGAATTTTTTAATATTACTATAATTTCATTTGCTTCGCTTTCATATTTTTCTTTATTTAATTTTATATATTCAATCATTTTTATCATTTGTTTAGTAACATAGCATTTGTAACCAAGATATATTTTTTGCTTTAAAGCTAAAGACTGTACTGAATCTCTGTTAAACTCTCAGTTGTTAAAGCCAAATCTCTAAAACATTTCATTTTATAAATACTTAAATATTCCATTTCACAATTTCTATTAAATGCATAAATGATGTTTTTGCAGTCTTGGCACCAGACACTGTCCATTGAAGTAAAAATATTCTTCCAATTTTCATTATTTTACTCCAAGGTCTTATGATACGTTATTTGATTCTCTACAAAGTTTATTTGATAAATGAGAGTAAATAAAAGTTTATCAAGAAAATATTTAAAGTGATTTACATCATCCAGTGACAATTGAATACAGTGACTAACACAGTGCTAAATTAAAACATCTGGAAATTTTGCTAAAATTTTGCCTGGAACTCTCAACTTTCTCCCTAACTTTCCTCTAACATCATCTATACAAAATTCAATAAGATTTTTATGTCATTTTTCTCATTAAAACTGTTCTTCTCAGGTAATAAAATTAGGTTATTTTAGCTCTTGTTCTTTCTAGCTTTACAAGATCAACAAAAGTACTAATATATATATATATATATTTTTTTTTTTTTTGTGGTACGCGGGCCTCTCACTGTTGTGGCCTCTCCCGTTGCGGAGCACAGGCTCTGGACGCACAGGCTCAGCGGCCGTGGCTTACGGGCCCAGCCGCTCCACGGCATGCGGGATCCTCCCGGACCGGGGCACAAACCCATGTCCCCTGCATCGGCAGGTGGACTCTCAACCACTGCGCCACCAGGGAAGCCCTAAACTATATTTTAAATAATAAACTTCAGATTTTAAATAAATTATTAAAACATTTTTATGTGAAACAGTTGAAGCTTCATTAATAATTTAAAATTTTGAAATTCCATTGTCTCAATATATGTTTTCTGAGCATATACTGTTAATTTATATACATACATTATTCACTTAAGTATGGATTCAACATAAAGCTCTCCTATTATGAATTTCCTAGGGAAAAATTGTTTCAAAGATTAAATCCCACTGAAAGTTATAGTCTAAAGACATAAATTTAGAAATCAAATTGTTCTATTAGTGAGGTAAATTTCCAAAGAAATGAAAGTACAAAACCTGTAAGTTAAAATCTAAGGGAATTAAAATTTAAAATCAAATGTACTTGTTCCTATGAATTAAAATTCAAATAAATTAAAACTCAGGGTCAAAAAGTTAATAGGATACAGAATATTCTAACAGTTCTAGACCAAAAAATTTAGAAAATAAAGCAATCCCCAGGCTTGATGCAGTCTACCGAACCCAGGCTTTAGTGTTATCAAAGACCATAGCAGAAACTCAAGCACTCATGAGGAAGAAAAGGAGAGACAGAGAACTTCTTGTATGTTTCAACCTCACCAGGTGAGAATCAATCCAATGTCAGCCACTCACAGTCTGTGCCTAGGGTCCTTAAACTTAGTTGCAAGAAATTTCCCATTTAGAGATTAATTTTGGCAGTATGATTATACCACAACTGGCAGGAAATTAACCTATGCATATGATTTTCTCTCTCAGAGAGTGACATTTTTGACATCACTGCCTTTTGCAAGTTCAGAAATTTCTTATGGTGGTAGCCCCAGTTATCAGGTCTTAAACTGAGACCTTTCTGCATGTTTAATACTGCTTAATTTCCTTTTACTCATTGATCCTGGTGTTTTTGGTCCTCCAGTGCTGAATTGAATATAACATAAATTGTATCTACCCACAAAGACTCTATATCCAATATTTTCAGTCCTGCTACAGAAAATTTGACAATGCCTCTTGCTGTGGAATTGCTTAAGTCAAAGAAACTTGCCTTCTGGTAAGATTTCTCCTTTATCCTCCACATTTGTTTCAGCAGAAAAGTCATCCTCAACCTATTCAAATATTGAAGCTTCTCTTGAGTTTATAGTATGTACCTCTTGGGTCTAGGGTAGGGTAAACTAATATCTCTGCTATGTGCTCCCAAGACATGGAAATTTCTCACAATTTTAATGTGCTGAACATGAATAACATTTCTCTTGTTATTATATCTTTTTCTACCTCAATTGTCTCTCAGTTCTTTTCAGGAAGTTGAATCTGCTTTTTAAATAGATCCTTTTCTTCTCTAACCAATATAAAATTAGTACCATTTACAAAATCTCAAGAGCTTGGTTTTTTTCACTATTACTCTGCTCTCTGGACAGACATTTATTTGTCTAACCATTTTTCATAAATTTGGTTCAGTGAGGATCTTTCATAATAAGAAATAGGAAATGAGTGAGCTCTGGTCCTGCCAAAGCAACTATTTTTCAGATAAGTCTTGGCTACCTCCGTGTCTGTGAATTGGATATTCTCACCCAGGAGGAATTCTCCCAACAGACCAACATCTGTCCAAAGCCTGACCTTGATCTATTATTTTCCAGCTTGGCTTCCCTTGAATAATTTTGTTGCACCTTCTCTTGGAATCTCAATTACATAAATTTCTTAATCTGGTTCCCCCAGGACACAGGCAATAGTTGTTGCTTCCCCACACAGAGTAAGAGTTTCATTTCACTTTGATCCTCTGTAATCCTTTGAATATTTTATCATGGTCCTCTGGTCTTCCTTTTGCAGACCAGTGCAATTTATTTTAACCATTTCGAACAGCTGTCACAATCTTTAAGGGGTAATTTCCAGAAAATTCTTACTGTAGATGCTAATTGTGATTTTAACAGGGTTTCCTTCTGTACTGTATTTTCCTAGATGTCTATCCCTTCTGGGGAAGTGTACTCCAGGAAGCTTTCTGAGAACTTGTCTCTCTTTCTTTGCTAGATTCTGTCATAATCCAGCACAGTTTTCAGTTAATTAGTCAAATATGAGCCCCAATCACATTTTTTTGTTTGTTTGTTTGTTTTGGTTTTTTTTGTTTCTTGCGGTACGCGGGCCTCTCACTGTTGTGGCCTCTCCCGTTGCGGAGCACAGGCTCCGGACGCGCAGGCTCAGCGGCCATGGCTCACGGGCCCAGCCGCTCCGCGGCATGTGGGATCTTCCCGGACCGGGGCACGAACCCGTGTCCCCTGCATCGGCAGGCGGACTCTCAACTGCGCCACCAGGGAGGCCCCCCAATCACATTTTCAGAACGGTTAGACGCATACTTATCTCCCTTGTGCTTTTATCTCTTTCTGACTTAGCCTTCATCATTTTTCCATTCCTATCTCTCTGCTTTAAAATTTCAACTTCCTCCTAAGGAAAGAGTAATTCTCCCTCTAGTTTAATTCTTGGTTCTTATCTTGCTGATCCCTTTCTGATAATAAGACTGAAGGATGTTTTTTAAACTACTCTGGTTTCTCCTTGATTTCCTGAACAAAACGAGTTCCTAGAACCAGAATATTCCAGGCACAAGACTCTCAGTTACTTTAGTCATTTTAGAAGCCTGGAACTCTGTATGGATACCAAGTACCCCTGTATGTGTGAGTTAACACTTTGTATCTCCAAAATCTAAAGACGAAGTCAGAAAACATATCTTCAAGTCCAAAGCCAACCTGGTACCACATAATTGAAGAAACATTTAAGGGTCTGTAAACAAATGGCTTGAAGGCAAGGAGTTAGCCCATCAACCTGGGGCAAAAATCAGGTTTTATAGGTTCGAAGCTTTCTATAATTTTGAGGCCCCCTTTTAAGAAAAGAACACAAAAGTTTGGGCAAAATTAGATAAGAAAAATATATAGCCACTGAGAATGAGAAAAAAAATCACAGTGTATAAACTTTTAAAATCTAAATAATGTCACCAAATCTAGAAAAATAGTATATTTTATTAATTGCTTAAAGCATCTTGGTAATAATTTTCTCTGACATTTTTAGTGGCATGCTTTTTGATCGCCTCTTCTTATGATAACGATACATTCCCAGAATTTTCTATAGAGAGTATAGAAAGATAATTCAGCCTATTCTTAGGTTGACTGAATTTTTTTTATTCTTTATAGGACCCATCAAATACTTTACTTCACACACAGGTATATTTAGTATTCATCATACTGCTATGGAGTTGTGGTCTACAAAGAGGAGTTCTGTTTTATTATTTTCTACCTGAATGCCATCAGTATAAGAAAAAAATGATTACTAGGTATATTTATGAAATGTATTTCTGATGTTTGGGAACTTCCATTTTGACCAGGGATTAATGAGAAAGGAATAACTATATCTAATTTTCTATGTTTATAGGTGGAAGAATAGTTCACATGTCAAGCCTTGTTTTTCTTCCTCTGCTCACATGTTTCTGTTCTATCGTGATATGAACTTTGGGCCTGCACCTTTGTATATGTTTGCTTAGTGAGTCAGAACAGTGAGCACTGAAGAACTCCCAGAAGTTATTCCTACCCAGGGATTACAAGCAATCACTTCTTTGAAAGTGACTATGAACCACATAAATATATCTCACTAAATCCAATTCCAGTGTATCTCCAAATCAATTACCCTAAGCAAGACTCCAAAGCAGCCTGCAACAATTTGTCAAAAGAAGCAGTCTCTAAGCAACTGCAGTGAAAATGTCTTAATTCTCAGATTCCATAAAAACAGTCATGTGAGTATATTGGAAGGGGCCCATGCAACTGAAGGGCCCTGAAACAAAAACCTAATTAGCTTCAGAATGAATCTGCCCCTCTCCTCTGCAGTTTCTTCCCAGGGTCCTAACTGGCAGTTGAAAGCACAGGAAAATGGCACAGAATCCAGGACAGCATAGCTTTTCTCCCTTACCCAGGTCTAGCCCAAATGACTTGAAGCTAGAAGAAATAGAACTCTTGTAACTCACAGAAAACGTAGCTGCTGCTTAAAACCCTGGCTTACCTAATTTATCTAATAATGTAGTTAAATAGAAAATATTTCTTTGGTCTCTGTTATTCAAAAGTTATTCATCAAAACTCTGCCCAGGCCACACCATCTTAGGGAAGTCGATACCTGCATATTTCAAGGTTAAACCAAAGCAGCCTGAGACTTGAGTGTGCTCTCCTAAGGCTGGCTTGGCTGATATTAAAACTGCCTTTGCTGGTGGATAAGGCAAACAAGGCTCAGTGACAAGCCAAGGTGGGAGGAAAATCCTCACCCAAATTCTCGTGCTCAGTATTATTTTGATCCTCAAATTCCACTAAATTCTGTTTCTCAAGCTCCCTGGTTATCAAAGATGCTGGGGCAAAGGAAAGGCATAAAGAGGTCTCCACTTTCTAGCTTCTCTTAGCCTAGGTTGCTCCCCGACAGAAGAGTCTGACATGTGGGTTTGCAGGCAGATACTTCATTCCTGGGAAGTGATTCTAGAGAATGGTGGTGAAGGATGAAGACTGAGCCCCTGACATGACGGAAAGTCCATACAACAGTGCTTTTTTTTTTTTTTTCTATATGATACTATTTATATGTGGAATCCAAAATCTAATACAAATGAATGTATATACAAAACAGAAATAGACTAATCTTAAATTGTTGGATATTTAGGTTGTTTCTAATTTTTCACAATTATGAAAATTCTTGTAGAATAATCTTTGTGCATCCTCCTCAGAATAAAGTCCTAGAAGCAGAATTGTTGAAGAGTGCATGCAATTTTAAGTTCTTTAATATGTATTGCTGTAACAGTGCATTCTTGAAAAGTTCATGACTGGGAGCAAATGGGTCTTGATCTCATTTGGAACATATGCAGATCCATGTAATATACACCTTAGAACCGTGCCCCAGAGAGAAGGAAGTGTTAATCTACCAGCTCCTGTTCCCCCATTGGTCAAAGAGCGTTAACTTCCTTGCACATCATGTTGTGTATGCATGAGGGCAGGGTATACGTAATTGCCATGCAAGCTTGAGTGCTAGGAGAGTTTTCTTAGGCATCCAAAGCTGTAGAGTTTGAGAAGCCCTGGGGCAGAGACTGAGAAAGAAGTACAGCTGAGGTGAATTGCTGTCAGGGTACACTTACACAGAGCTGGTTACTGCAGCATGGCTGGCATAAAAGGAGGGCCAAAAGGATACGAGGCTGACCACAAGAGGTATCAGACCCACTGCTAAAGCTCTGAACCAAGAAGGAGTTTAGACAAACTGGCTGATGGGGGAAAACACCACCTTTTTTTTTTTTTTTTTTTTTTTGCGGTATGCGGGCCTCTCACTGCTGTGGCCTCTCCCGCTGCGGAGCACAGGCTCCGGACGCGCAGGCTCAGCGGCCATAGCTCACGGGCCCAGCCGCTCCGCGGCATGTGGGATCTTCCCGGACCGGGGCATGAACCCGTGTCCCCTGCATCGGCAGGCGGACTCTCAACTGCGCCACCAGGGAAGCCCAACACCACCTTATTAATATTAAAGGTGATACTGAAGAATATGGCTTAGGTGCATGGCCACAATGTACCTCCTTATATTGAACCTCAGACTTAGACACTCACAGGTGACACTTGGCCACCACTGAACTTCCCACTGGGGTCTGCCCCTACAAGACGCAGCACGAAGGAACAGAGGACAGTGTATGCTTCCTGCAGGCAGCTGTCTCTCAAAAGGAAGAGTGAGATGTAGGAGTTGACTGAGCTGCGCATGCTCGACCCTTTGTCCAAAGGCTCATGCAGAAGAGGGAGTTGTGGGGTTGAAAGAGGGAGAACGTTTCTGCCAGTGGCATTTTCTTCAGGAGTAGGGAAGAAGCATTCCTTTCTAGCAAGGTATTATCCTTTAAGATTGTTCTCCACCAAAAGGAGAGCCAGGTTCACATAGGGTTTAGGAGAGAAGAACCATGGAGGCACTACCTCTGCCCCCGACCAAGGAAAGCAGTCACCTGCGTGGCTCAGTTTAGCTCAGCCCTGGAGCGCGGCACTGTGCTGTAGGGCCAAAGCCTCAGAGTGATAAGGGGCATGCACACAGCATGGGCTTGTCTTCTTGGTGACCTCTAGGAAAGGGTGACTTGTGGAAGGATAAGACGGGGTATTCAGGGTCTCAGGTCCTTCCCTTCTCTTTCTCTGTCGCCAACTCTAAAATAAATTACAGCCATCTGACAGTCAATAAGTGGTCAGAATTTCCGGATTAAGGGGGTAAACTCAGAATTATCCTTTAGAAAGAAAGGAGGAAAGTCACAAATATTTCTTGGCCTAATATGTATCAAGAATAATATTAAGTGTTTCACAAATTGTCTCCTTTAATCCTTACAATAAAACTGTGTATTATAAACTTAATTTTACAAATGGGGAAACTTATACCAGGAGATACTGGAAAACTTAACAAGTGATAAAACATTGAGCTGAAATTAATATTGTTTGACTCCAAAACCTATATTTCCTAAACTTTATTATATCTAATATAGGAACATTAAACAGCATTAGTATGACCTTTTCCCTATTAAAAAAAATTCCCAAATAGATTCATTATAAAGGAAAGTATCTTTTCCTTTCTCTCTCCTCAAGTTGCAATATCAAATAAACTTTTGACAAAGCTGGAACTCCCATTGCATGGGGTTGTTTCCATATGCAAGAGTCTGGGCTTAACATGCTATGTAATTATTTTCAGGTTCTAAAAATAAAAATCTCGTGCCAGTAAAGCACATAGGGGGAAGTTTTCAGTCTTTAGCATGAGCAAAGAGCCTGAGCACTTAAATGACATCTCCAAAATTCTTAATATTTCCAGACAACTGAAATGCTAGTTCATACAGCTCATTTCTAGTTGTCAAAATTTCACATTGCCATTAACGAGAGGCAATGAATGCAAGATTCTTTTCTGAAAATGCTTCATGTGTTAAGAATCACTCAAGAATTCATGACATAGTACGCCCTTGTACTTTTCCGGCCATAGAAAGAAAATAAATTGAATTGTAATGGTAACTATAGCTATCTCTAGCTACATTATAAGCTTGTCTGCCCTTCTACAAGAAATTTTCACTTTGCAGGAAGTTTTCCAATTTATTTTACTGAACTGTTGAAGCAAAAGCAAGCATATCTGAGCTTTTTATAAAAGTTTAAGCAAATTTATTTTTTTAAAAAGAAGGAAAGGAATATTGCTATGAACCTATATTCTCAGAAAGAACCCAAGAAGACAAAATAACACAGCAAAGGCCAAGGAAAACAAAACAAAACAAAAAGCCTGGGAAAACGTTTTTAAAGAAAAGTCAGGCACAAGTCCAAAAGCATGATGGAAAGGCAAATTTATCCCATTGAAGAAATGAGAAAAGCAATAGTTAATCCTCAATTTCCTTTTTCTGACCTGGAGATAAGGAATCACACAAGTATCAAAAAGGCAAACGATAAAAGACTAGGATTCATCCCCAGCATCCCCTTCCCTTTCAGTCCTTCCCTGATCTCCCTAAGCAGAACCCACACCCCAGCTTCCTCCTACCCAAGACATGCATACCTCCACAATTGCCAAGAACAAGGCCCTGGGCACTCTTACATTTGGTGGTCCCACCCCACATTATAGCAAACATTAAAACACATCCAGGGACTTCCCTGGTAGTCCAGTGGTAAAGAATCCACCTTCCAATGCAGGGGACATGGGTTCGATTCCTGGGCGGGGAACTAAGATCCCACATGCCGCAGGGCAACTAAGCCCGTGCACCACAACTACTGAGCTCGTGCACCTCAACGAGAGAGCCCACGTACCGCAAACTACAGAGCCCACATGTCCTGGAGCCCATGCATCACAACTAGAGAGAGAAAACCCACACACCTCATCTAGAGAGAAGCCCGCGCGCCACAACGAAGAGCCCACACTGCAACAAAAGATCCTGCATGCCTCAACGAAGACCCCACGTGCTGCAACTAAGACCAACGAAGACCCCACGTGCTGCAACTAAGACCTGACGCAGCCAAAAAAGAAAATAAATAAATGTTAAAAAAAACAACACACATCCACATCCTGCAAAGTTGACATGATTTAATAATAGTTACCATTTTGGAGCACTTACTTGCTGACAGGCACAGTCAGAACACTTTATGCCTGTTCCATTGTCAAACCACCCTATATGTAAGTGTTATAATTACCCATGTTCCACCAGTAAGGAATAAATGACTAAATAACTTGCCCAGGATCACATAACTAGGAAATAAGAGAACCAGGATTTAAGCCTAGGGCAGTATTATTCAAAACATCATAAACTATCACTAAACTATCATGACATAGTGGTATGTTCTATAGGTATTTAAATAAATATGTATTTTCGTTTTGCAGTTGTCTTTTCATAATTTGGAGCCAGTGCATTTTTTTTTTCAAGCATTGTAATGTTTCACAGTCCCTTTAAAAAAGTCTATGGTCCCTTTGTTCTGTTCCTATAGTGACTATTAAGTAAAACAACAATACTTCCCTTATCACATCATGTTTTTCTTCCTCACCTGTCTCCCTTTCTAGAATGTCAGAAGTTAAATAGTACAGCGTCTTACACAGAGAGGCATTCAGTGTGTGTTTAACAGTCAAACTGAAGAGTGGCGATAGAAGGGAGAAGAACTTAAAACTGAGTCATTTGCTAAGGACAATTTGCTTAAAATTAACTCAGGGCTGGTATTTGGAGGAGGGAAGTGCTCTAGGGAAATGGCCAATTAGCTAATCATGCAGTAATAGGGAAGGGGGTTATTGAGGCAATGGCTTGGATATCATGTTCCCAAATCAAGCTTATAAATTCAAAAGGAAGGTTGTATTGAATATTTTCCTAGAGAACTTCAAAAGAGGGAATACATAATCCCTCAGAAGCTGGCCGACAGGTAGATGATTGTAATTAACATCTCTCAAGGGGTCTTATATCTCTAATATTTTGTTGTCACATGCTTTGAAATTTATATTATTTGTATAATACCAATATTTAACCCCATAATTGTATTATATCAATTATAAGTGTTTCATTGAGCCCACAAATGTTATATATTATTTATAGCAGGTCATTGTCTTTTCACTTATTTGAAGGCATATCCTATATCTTTCAAACTCAGAGGATATTGTTAGAAATAATTCGGTTACCTTGTTAAGGTAATCATAGAGACTCAATAGTTAAAACAATTTAAGTCGTACTTATTCAGCTTCAACTATATGCTTATCATTGGTTCAGAAGTGGGGAAATACACCTCTTACTATTTCGATGAATGAAAATATATATGCATACCAGTCAGTAAAATAACAATGTTAAAACATACCATCACTGTTTATATGAATGCTATAGAAACTAAGGGTCATAGAGGAAAGAGTATCAAATTAGTAGGACTGAAATTATTAAGGATGATTTTCCTGGGGAGAGCAACATTGCAGAGTTGTTTTTTTTTTTTGATTATTCATATATATTCTTATCCTTTTTTTTTTAACATCTTTATTGGAGTATAATTGCTTTACAATGGTGTGTTAGTTTCTGCTTTATAACAAAGTGAATCAGCTATACATATACATATATGCCCATATCTCTTCTCTCTTGCATCTCCCTTCCTCCTGCCCTCCCTATCCCACCCCTCTAGATGGTCAAAAAGCACCGAGCTGATCTCCCTGTGCTATGCATCGCAGAGTTTATAAGCATATGGATTTTAAAGCCCAAAAGACCTGGGTTCACATCAATTCGCACTACCTATTTTCTTTGTGACTTTGGTCAAAGTTATTTAATATCTCATGTCTCAATTTCCTCACCCATGAAACAGAAATAATAGTCACTCATTGAGATATGATAAAGATTCAAATGCGACAATTACTGCAAAGCACTCAGAATAGAGTGGGGCTCATCCAAGGAACTTATTAATGATGTTGAGGTAATTAATGATTAATGATGTTGAAGCAGTAGTTGCTGTCATAGTCCCAGTCTTAGCAGCAGTAGTACTAATAGCAGTAGCACTGGTAGTAGCAGGAGCAGTATTATTGATAGTAGTAGTAGTAATGGGAGTCATAACAATAATCAGTTGAGCTGAGTTGTGAGTATCAGCAAAGAGTAGAGGAGAGAACACTCTAATGGTGACAACGTAGGTTAGGAAATAATTATGAGTGTTTATCTTTATGTTTATCAAAATATAGTTGATTTACAATGTTATGTTAATTTCAGGTGTATAGCAAAGTGATTCAGTTAAACATATATAACTGGGTGTGTATATACATGTATGTATATATATTCCTTTTTAGATTCTTTTCCATTACAGGTTATTACAAGATACTGAGTATGGTTCGCTGTGCTATACAGTAGGTCCTTGTTGGTTATCTATTTTGTATACAGTAGTGTGTATATTTTAATCCCAAACTCCTAATTTACCACCCCCCTTTCCCATTAGGTAACCATAAATTTGTTTTTTTATGTCTGGATTGTTTATTTTTAGATCAGTGAGTTCACCTAAAGTGTAAAAAATGATTACAAAATAATGGGAAATAAAACTGAATAAGTAAATTAACAGTTGATTGCAAATTACTAAGACCAGTAATTTTCTTTTGTTTGGAGGTGAGAGTGGGTGGGTAATCATGAAATAATTCCTCGAATAATCTTCAGTTGTCATTGTGATGCATCTACCTGGCTGAGTGGGATGGAGATTAAGCTATTATCTTGAATGGAAGGAAAGGAATATTTGAGCGCAGTTTTGTTATCTCTCATTTAGTAGTCAAAGGAATAAGAAGTAACCTCGAGTAATTTAGGCTGAGGAAGCAGGGACATTCTCAACCATTTGGAAGCGTGCTGGTAGATATTTCCTGTTATTCATGTGATATCTTCAAATCTCTTTTGGATCATAAAGATTCCTGAGGGGGAAAATAATCTAAGAAAGCAGCTGGCAGTGGTTGCCATGCTACCAAAAGTGAGCTCTATGCCTGTCTTCGGTTATTTCTGCTTTGGACGGTATTTTGTGCCATTTGTGCCTCAAGGAAAACGAGGCAGTCCAGGCTGGACTGGGCTGTTTGGTTCTCTGGGAAAAGAAGAAAAACACAGATCACTGCCCAGGGGAACAGGGCTCATTAGGAGACAAAGGTGACAGGTGTTTGCTCTCTGAAAAGACTAGTAGCTATAGAAAAACTCAGCTATGGTGGATTTCCAGTACATGAAAGCTGTTAGCGGAGGGCAGGTAGAACAGACTGAGAAGGGAGGGTACAAATAGCGTGACCAAACCTCCTCATTTGCTTGGGACTGAAGGGTTTCCCAGGATTTCAGACTTTTGATTTTACCACTAGGACAGTCCCGGGCAAACTGGAATGGTTGGTCACCTAAGTAGAAGCCGAGCCTTATTTTCTGGGCAGGTAAAATCTCATTCGATGGGCAGCAAAACCATATGCTGAATGTAGATGTACTAGCAGAACCCAGAGATGATGCATCAAACTAGCACTTAAACCATGAGCCATCAGTGGGTAAAATCATAAAGAGTCCACCCAAAGTCACCAGTTGCTTCCTACATAAGAATAAAGAGATGTGTAACATTTATTGATCAGTAATAATGAATCTGAGATAATAGTCAAGAACATAATAAATTGTTACTTCTGATCTTGAACAAAATTGCCCACAAACTACCAAGTTACTGAGAGAGAGTCTGTTTTCCTTTTTTGCTGGGGAGGCTTAACATCATAGTGACTGTGCTCATGGGACTTAATGTAAGACAGATCTGGCTTCAAATTATGGCTTTATTGCTTTTACACTGTGTGATCCAAGGTAAATTTCTTCACGTCTCTGTGAATTAATTTCCTTTTCTGTACGATTATGATACCTATTCCAAAGTGTTGTAGAAATTGAAATTAAATTAGAACAGTAAATGGAAAATGAGTAGTCAACAAATATTGAAGGCTCTCTTGTTTAGTCTACTTTTCTCTTGGCTCTTCTTTAAGTCAGGTTTCAATCACAGATAATAGAATGCCTTAACCTACTATAAACAGAAAGGGGTTTATTTCAGGGAATTCGGTGCTTACAATATCTTTAGCTGTACTGAGGAGCAGGTTCCAGGCTGAGCACACAGAGCAGATCCCCGATCTGCAGAATTGTTCTTCTTCTGCTATAATCAGGAAAGCTACCTTCACTTCTGTAGGACAGCTAAAGTAGCACGTTACCTGCTAAACTGGGAAGTTGTCCCTACAGCTGTTGGGTCCAGAGCCAGCCACTTCTGCCATGATCTATGCCTGCAAATTGGCTATCTCACACCCTGATTCTCTTCCCAGAGAATTCAATTCTGATTCAGTGTTTAATGAGAACATTTCGTTGGTGAAACTGAAGTCATGTGAAGAGCCCTAGCTACAACGTTGTCTAAGAAATGTGTGTTTCTTCAGGCTCTTAGGGGTTGGAAATTATTTCACTTGAGCTAATCCATAGCTTCCACCACTGCTCTTATAAAATGGTTAGTTTTATGTGTCAACCTGACTGGGCTAAGGGAATGCCCAGAAAGCTGGTAAAGCTTTATTTCTGGGTGTGTCTGTGAGGGTGTTTCTGGAGGAGATTAGCATTTGAATCAGTAGACTGAAGTAAAGAAGATCCACCCTCACCCATATGAATGGGCACCATTCAGTCTGTTGAGGGCCTGAGCAGAACAAAAAGGCAAAGGAAGGGCAAATTTGCTCTATTTGCTTGAGGTGGGAAGTTCATCTTCCCCTGCCTGTGGAAATTGGTTCTCCTGGTTCTCAAGGCCTTCGTACTCAGACAGGGATGTACATCACTAGTTTCCTCAGTTCTCAGGCCTTAGGACTCAGACTGAATTACATCGTTGATCTTTCTGGTTCTTCAGCTTGAAAATGGCAGATTGTAGGACTTCTCAGCCTCCATAGTCACATGGCCCAATTCCAAATAATAAATCTCCTATCTATCTATCTACCTATCTATTTATCTATATCCTATTGGTTCTGTTTCTTTGGCGAACCCTAATACAACTTCTGTTTTCCACAGTTAATTACACAAATGAGCAAAAACACTTATAACCATGCATTGGAATTTGAGTAGAACCTTTCCAAGATAAAGCAATCCTTGGGTTCTTTGTTTTAAATAGGAGAGATTCTTACTCTAAAAACATGTTAAGATAAATTTTTTGCACTGTGCTAGTGTGTGCTCATATCTTTCTGTGATATGGGTTTAGTGACTTCACTGGTACTCTTTCTCCCTTGATATTTGGCTGAGCTTTGAGTATGTCAAATCCAAAGTTAAGATCAGGGTAGAACTCAACAGCCTTCTGGGAAGCAATCATACGTTCCCAGTAACCATGGTCTTTGTCAATGATAAACAAGAACTCAAGAAAAGAGAATGTAAATCATGTCACCAAAAAACATTTATCTGGCTTTTGTTGACATGAGCATCTTGGCCACTTTTACTGACTAAAGTGGCCTTATCTACAACATGCATTCATGCTGCTCCCCTCTGCAGAAATTATCATCCAGAAGGATTTCAAAGGAAAGAGAAATTTATGTTTAAGAGTTGTAGCATCAGAACTTTATGGGGTTATTTCTAGAGGTAGGAGGTCCTTAGAGATATATTGCCAACAGCAGAGACCTCATACAGAAGTCAGAGAACTCAATGATTAGCACTGTTTTTAATTTGTAGATTAGAGGAGTGTGATGTGAAGAAGTCCGTAGGGGTGCAGCTCCAAATCTGCAAAGCAGGGGCTGAGTTGGGGGATAATTGGAAGCAATAAATGTCTTTGGGGGTCCAACCAAGAATGACCACATTTCTAATTGAACCATGAGCCTGGAAGGTACTGTTGGTGTATGTTAGCCATTTTCCTACCTCCCAGCCTTCATTATCTTCCTTTCCTTCCAGCATCCTCCTTCATCAGCTTCCTCTTGCTCCAGAAACTTGACTGATCAGGTGCAAAACTATATGGTCGATCAGTGTCCATTTCTTAATAATTATCTGTTGTTGAGTTGAAAGTTCCACATTGGCCAAAGAACTTTGCAACTCTTCAACAAGGTAATTGCCTTGCTAAAGGAGAAGATGTGAAAAAAAGAACAGAGAAATTTACTTTTTCTGAGTAAGCTAAGATCATCATGGAGAAATGTAAGAAAGGAAAACAAATGGAAAATATATATATATATATTTGAGTGACAGTTTCATTCTGAGCAGAGGCATACATTTGACATCCTAAATCACAGTTGGATATGACAATGAGCAGGATTAATTAAGCATCACCAGTCAAGAAAACAATAGGAGCACAAAAAAAATTTTAAGGTTATGCATATCTTCCAGTTAATAAACTTCTCTCTAGTGTGTTATCTATTTAAAGATGTACCCAAGTCTTTCCTTTGAATTCAAAAGAGTCAGCGTTTAGAAATAATGATTCTACAATGCAATGGCTCTTGAGTGCATGTAAATGATGTGTGGTTGCTCCAAAGAACCCTCATACCAGGTGCAAATGACAGACACAACAGGCATGATGACAGAGAGTTTTTGTAAATAGCAACAGGAGGGTTACTTTACTAAGGGTTTCAGCATCCACAGCTGTCTCCCTTCAGCTGATGTGGCTGAACTACTTTGTTAACAGACCTTATAATACTCTCTCTGATTATGTTACTCTCTTTCTCTGTTGCATTTTTGAGTATCAGGTTGATACAACACTGAAAAGGGACATTAAAAGATTCTGATGAAACCTAGAAAGATTTCAAACTCAGTGGTGTTTGCTAGGTGCTATGCTTTTCTCTGTTGTTTGTTTTAACTTAAATGAAACATGAAAGTTTCAGAATATGAAAGCCCTTCAAGTGTTATTTTTTACTGTGGAGTGAATGAAATTTTATTTGAGACCTGCGAAGTATACGGTTCAATTGAATTTGGCAATGACACAGTCTTTGTTCAGGGATTTGAGTCAAATCACTTTCATCAGATCGATTGTATTCATGACTGAGATTATTTGAGTTTGCTTTTGTTTCAGTATTTGATACCACGCATGCTGACATGTTCTCTAGCAGGGTTATTGTTGGCCATAGAAACCTGGGTCAGCGCTAACAATAGCAGACCCCTCTGGATGCGTGGTTGAGTGTGCTGAACTGGTAGAGGCTCTTCACGTACCTAGGACAGCACTTATGTATTCAAAATGGTACAAAGTGAAGAGTCAGCATCAACGTTTAAAAACAGCATTTATCATCAGCCAGTTAACAGAATAAAATGCCTAATATATCAGCGCTGACTAAAGCAGACTGCAGTATGACTTGCTTGATGATTCAGTGACATTTTCCCATGACCTGGTGATGAGTTATTTCTTCAGTAGTTTTACTAAGGTTAATAAAACAAGGAGGATGGATCCCACTGAGATTAAGACTTTGTGAAGGTGAACAAAAGACCACTAGCTTCTGAAATACTGTGAGCATATATATTATTCTTTCCTCAGTAAATTTATGTTTCAATTAATGAAAATACCCCAAAAATATTCTTCTCGAACTTAAGCTATTCTAGGATTCAATTCAGTAACCTGATCTTTAATGAAAATTAAAATTTGAACTCAGGAATTCTGAAATATTAAGAAAATATCTGTTCAGTGATGTCCAAAGGATGACTGATGTGTTGAAGACATGTGGGAATATCTATTTTTAATTGTATACTCTTAGTTGCTGGAAAAATGCTAATCAAAATTAAGTTTAAGTGGTTGCTAAGCATCATGTCAAGGTATACACTTAATATTTTTAAGGGTTATAAGGAAATTTTGGACTTCAAGCTCACTCTAAACCCAAAAGGGGGTAATCTCTGATAACAATTTAAGCTTTAGGAAACCATTGACATGCTATAGTCATTTCCCGATACTTTCTTTAGGTTGCCTATAAATGTCTTTGTGACCAGCAGGGTCCAAAGACACTGTAAGATGTTCTATCTGCTTCACAGACACAATCTTTCAAAAACAAGATTCATCACCTTCTTCTCTAAAAGCATCCATCCTCTGAGTTCCCTAGCCTGGTAAAAGTTCTCCAAGTCAGACACCTAGACAGTATCCCTGATTCCACCCTTAAGTCCTCCCCCACCTACAATCCACCACCAACTCCTGTCAGTTCTAACTCTTAGGTATCTTTTCAGTCTACCCACCTCTCTTAATACCAATGTCCCTACTCTAGGTCACCATTGTGTGCTCCTGGATTAGGGCCACAACCACTTAGTGGATCTCCTTGCTCTTAATATTTTATCCCTTTGATTTTCCACACAGTAACCAAAGGGACTTTTATAAAACTCAAATCTGCCATGCTTCTCTTTAAATTCCTTCACCAGTTTCCCATGTGTCTTAGGACAGGGTCTACACTCGTTGTAAAATAAAAGACGTCCAGTACAGCCTGCTACCTTGCCTATAAATGTGAATTTTGGCCTCCAGATTCTTGTCCATGCAATTCCATCTGCACAGAAATAATCTCCTCCCTTAGCCTTTCACTAGTCCTTCAGTGGAAGGTGTCAGCTGTATTATTTTTCCAGGAATCCATCCGTAACTCTTCCTCCATCCCCACATCAAGGTCACGTGTCCTTACATTGTGTATCCACAGCACTCTGTGCTTATTGCTCCCAAGACACTCTGTATGGTAATTACCTGTTTATCTGTCTGTCTTTGTCCATTTGATATAATCTCTCCAAAGAGAGAAACCTTATCTCCTCTATATAGCTCCAGGGCATAGACATATCTCATATCTTGCACATAATGGGTGCTTAATCGGCAATTGTGGAATGAACTAATGGTGTGAAAATTGAGTTGAAACAATTTGTGGTATATAATCATCTAAATAATCTTTTAAAATCACTGTAAATACATAGCAGAATGGAGTAATATAGATTCTTTGAACAAGGGACTTAGGAATACATGCGGTCCACCTCTAGAGGTTTACATTCTAAAGTAAAATTTGATTGCTAGCCATTCCAAAAGTTTGTGCTTGATAACAAAGGCATCTATGAAAATGGAGTTAAATATATCTAATCAACAGTTCCATGAGACTTAGAAGGGAGCCAAGGAAAGCAATAAACAGTTATTAGAGCACAATATTATCAGAACAAACTGAGTTCATGTCTGGGGCTCTGTTACTTACCAGGCATGTGATATTTAGTTAATTAATATCTTTTTTTTTTTTTTTTTTTGCGGTACGCGGGCCTCTCACTGTCGTGGCCTCTCCCGTTGCGCAGCACAGGCTCCGGATGCGCAGGCTCAGCGGCCATGGCTCACGGGCCCAGCCGCTCCGCGGCACATGGGATCTTCCCGGCCTGGGGCACGAACCCCTGTCCCCTGCATCGGCAGGCGGACTCTCAACCACTGCGCCACCAGGGAAGCCCAGTTAATCTCTTTTTAAACAAGGATATGGTGATCCCTACCTCATGGATTATGGGCAGTATTAAATCAATATTATGTATATAGTATTAACAATGCCTATCTTCTAAATTGGGAACTTATATTTATGTCATAGCACTCTACTTTCTACCTCAAGCACCTAGCCCATAATAGGTATCCATTTAATCTTTGAGTAATATTAATATGACAAAGTATTAACTTGCACAGAATCCTAAAATTGGTATAAAATGACAAGATGGGGAGGGAGTCGCTTAATGTCAGATATCCACAGAAAAGTTTCCAAAGAAAGTTATAAACTTTCTTGCCGTGAATGTCAATGAGAGTATTTGAAATTCTAATTTTAAAATGTTTTCCATTAATTTTTCAGCAAATTTTTTGATTCAAAAAGTTTGAAAATCATAGGAACTTTCCAATCCATGGACTGCCCTAATAATTCCAGAGTTGAAGGACAAGCATACACCTGAAAGGCTAGCCATATAGTACAGAAACCTTTATAGAAGAAATATACTCCTTTCTTAAAATGCATTCATTGAACCCTTTTTGTTCTTATATTTGGTCCCAGGCAGTGCATTGATGTCAAGAACGCTAAAGTGAATACTAAACATTCTTGTTTGCAGGAACTAACAGTTACATGGCAGAGACGGACAGGTATACTGAGAAACACTACCATGTGATAAGTTCAGTGATAAGAGTTATACACGGATGCAGCTGTGTGGCTGTAGGTAACTTGGGAGATACTGCCCTAAGGAAATGTCTCTACAGTGGAGTCCCAGTGTTGTCCAATGTTGTGGAGAGGCATGAGGGAAAGATATTCTGGGCACAAGGGGAGGTGAAAATAGTGTGGTGCGTGCGCATGTGCGTGTGTGCGTGCGTGTGCGTGTGTGTGTGCGTGTGGCTGTGCGTGTGGGTGTGTGTGGGTGTGAGTGTGCATGTGGGCATGGGTGTGCGTGTGCATGTGAGTGTGGGTGTGCATGTGTGTGGGGTGTGTGGGGGTGTGCGTGTGGGTGTGTGGGGTGTGTGTGGGTGTGTGTGGGTGTGTGTGTACTACAAGGTATACAATGCTGATGGAGTGGCCAGAGATGAGACTGGAGAGAAGACAGGGGCCAAATCCTGGAGCCCCTTAAATGATATGTGAAACCTTGGACTTTATTCTGAAGGCAATAGGGAACAGTGACATGTTTTATGCAGAGGAGGGATGCCAAGGACATCTGTGCATTTTAGGTAGAGCATCGGTGTATTCTGTAAACCAAATGTAGAAGACATTAGAAGCTTCCTCCTCTCTGCTCCAGTAGGAATTTATACATAACTCTTATCAAAATGTTTTGTAAATCTATTTGCTTCTATTATTTCCCCTAGACCTGTGGTTCTCAGACCTGAGTATAGATCAGGATCACCTGGAGGTGTTGTTAAAACACAGATTATTAGGTAAAGTTGGGAGCCTGATTTTCCATTTCTAATGAGTTCCAGACTGATGTTAATGATTCTTACCCTTGGCCGTATTATGAATATCCCAGCTTTAGACTATGATTTTGGCTTACTTATTATTTATCTTTGTTTCCCAAACATCTAGTCCAATGTCTGTTACTGAACAGGTACTCATTAACTATTTTCAAATAAAAGAGTGAAGGAATGAAAAAATTCCAAGTACAGGGTAAATAAATACATTAAGTAGAATAATTTTGTTTTCCTCTTCTTCAGAAATTACCATAAATGATAGAGGTGCATATGTTAGTATAAACTGTGGGAGAAAAAACAAAGAGTAACAATAATAATGGTAAAGAAGAGAGCTAAGTTAGGAATCTGAAGATCTCCATTTGCTTCCGGTGCCTACGTGAATAGAGTAGCTTTGAGCAAACCATTTTACTTTCCACAGTACTATATCCATGCCTTAGTTGGATGATTAAGTGGACATTAGCAATACTTCTTTGAATAGGCCCTTTGAAAAAATCTCAGAATTTATTCATATAAAGCCTATTGAATTTAACTTTCATATAATGAATAGTGCAAATTGAATAAAAGTTCCAAACGTACTACAGCAAGCGTTCTCTTACATCATGTCCATAAATTCTTTTCTACTTGATAAATTATCTTAAAAAGAAACTCTATATCCATTGTAGCAGTATGCTGTGCTTCATAGGTGAATGCTTCAGTTACAGACCATACTTCATATGGGTGGATTCTGTTTTGATTCAGAGGGTGAAGGACCCACTCTTGGTGTTTCTTTTTCCAGGATGGGTCATGTTTATGTCAAGTAATCCTTTCTTTCTCACTTTATACACAGTGACTAAATTTTCAAGATGGCAGGAATGCTTCACTGCTGCTATATATAGATGGAAGTTTTTACTTGGTTAAGAATGAAATCTGCTTATCCCATAGTGTATTCCAACTAACTAGAATCAATAAGCAGAGATGCAGTGTAATCTCTCAGTTAAAATATTTTTGACAAAAATTCAAATATCCTCTTGGACATTGGTGTGAATTTACCCACAGTACTAGAGTTCAGATAATATCACATTCCCTGAAACTTAATCTGGTTCAGGCTCTACCCACCCAGATAGTAGAAAGTCCAATTTAGTCTGTTTCTAAAAGATACTTCCTCTTCTCTTAAAATTATTAAAGAACAGGAGGATTTATAAAATCTAGAAGAGGGAAGACTTTGGGTATTAAGTCCATAATGGTCATGATTTGAGATTCTTTTCCAATCCACTGAAGAGCAGCTCAAACCCACCTCCTCCTGTAATGGCATCCATTCCCAGGGTGCCAAGCTCAACCACTGACCCTAACATCTATGGAGCTGTCCACAACTTCCCCCCACCTTGAGGTCCTTGCACTTCAGATATTTCCACAACAGAACTGACCTACCATCTCTGCCAGATCCTTCAAGTCTCAGGAAATATATTCTACCCTCTAGGATTGTATTATTCCCTTTTTCCCAATTTGAATCACCAACCTCCACCTTGCCCTCTCTCTAACCACTCCAGGTTCATTCTCTGATAGAACTAACTCTGTAACAAAGGCTACCTTGTCACCTAGTTCATAGTTTTCCTTTCTTAAGGTGTAAAGCCTTAAGTCTCAAGACTTTCAATTTCTCGTCTACAGTGAACCAACTTCAACTGGGATCAGTGCAGTGGTCTCCTAGTAGCTCTCCTTGCTGCCTCTCTCTTTAACCTACTGCTCCTTTTGTATTTGCTCCAGGTAATCTGGAAACATAGAACTGATCGTTTTAGAACAGTGGTCAGCAAAACGATGATCAAGTGCACAGGTCAAACCTGGCCTGCCTCTTTTTAGTTTTTTTTTAAACCATCCTAAGCTAAGACTTCATTTTTACATGTTTCAGTGATTGAAAACACATTTAGTTGAAGAATAACATTGTCTGGGATGTAAAAATTATGTGGAATTCAAAATTCAGTGTCCATACACCCAGTTTTCTTGGCACATAGCCATGTTCATTCATTTGTGGATTGTCTGCGGCTGCTTCCACATGACAATGGCAGAGGTGACTAGTACACACCAGTTGGCATGCCAAACCTCATATATTTACTAACTGGCCCTCTACACGAAAAGTTTGCCAACTCTTGTCTTTGAGCACTGTTTGAAAACCTTCAGTGAACCACATCACTCAGTAAATAAAGTCCAAAGCCGTGGTCTTCCGCATGAAGTACCATAAACCTGTTTATTACTCAGCCCTCCCTCCTCCTTCCCTCTGCCTTTCAGTCTCGACATCCAGCTTTCCAGTCACACAGTCCTTACCATTCCAAAAAATGACCTTGATTTTTCATTTCAACTCACTCTTGCAGTGTTTCTTTTTCCCCCCCATTTGCCTGACTTATTTCTATTTATCTTCAAGACTTAGCCTAAATATTGTATTTAATCGAGTTAGAAACGTCCTACTCTCTGATTTTACTCCCTCCTAATTCTATTAGATGACTCATCACATTGAAATACATACAGGTGGCAAACATTAGCTTTGTCGCCTAGGGTTCATTCCCTCGTCTCGTGACATTAAGATCCTGATTTAGGTTTTTCTAGCCTCTACCTCCTTGCCTCCTGTGTAATCCCCACCACCTGGCTAAGCCAGTGGGTGCATTCCATCCGCTTAGCCATAACGACTGCTTCAAAGTACACCCAGGCCAAGCAAATCGGACCTAGTAAGTTTCGATTCCAGGACTTTTGTCCTCCTATGACCTTATTTGGTTTCTGTCAACCTCTCATCTGTAGGACAAAGTAAAGGCAAGCACAAGCCTGAAATCACTGGGGGCAGTGAAACATCTGGTGACATTGTTTGAGCCCCAGATGAAGCCATACCTGAAACCAGAGGGCCCCTTGAACATCTCGGTGACCTCGGTTAAGATCTCAGTAGGAACTCTTTGCTTGAACTAGTTTGGGACAGGCATTCCATCACTTGCAGCCAGAGGAGTGCTAACTGACACACTGTCTGCTTTTTCTCTAAGACTCACCTCTGTATCCCTGGCACATGCTTCTCTCCCTGACACATAGGATACACTCACTACATGTTTTTGAAATAAATTATTTTTACTTTCTTATGTTCCTGACCGCTTGGAAGTAGGATGGAAATGTCCCACCTCCTGAAGTTACGTGCCGTCACTGCCTTCACTTTACCGCTTATCTACTTCAGTGGTTTTATCTGGGCTCGAGAGCTGACCGGCTCCCGAGTGCTCTCTTAGCTTGAACTTGAACTGTGATTAGTTCAACCTTACTGACATAGGCACAGGTTCTAGACGCTTTCTCTTTCAAACATCATTCTTTCGTTTCTGGTCTCAATGTTATATTCTTATCAAAGCTGTAAGATGCCTAAAGTAAGAACATGGCCTTTAAAGGTGTGTGGTCCTAGGCTGGAATACTGGACTGTTACATAATACTCATGATACCTTAGATATTTCTGACTCCTCCTTGTAAAGTGAAGGGAACTGTATCTATCTTAGGTTGTAACAGTGAAGGGAAGATTGGCACAGGCCTAAGCACAGTCACTGGTACATAGTTAGAACCCAAGACATAGTTTTATTATTTTAATATAAAAAAACCTTGCTTTTTATGTTTTAGATGCAAAGCTTGTGGCATGCATTTAAATTTTTATAAAGAATTAGATTTTTTTTGCTTTGAGAAGTGGGTGTTTTTAATTATTAAGAATGATTTTGAAAAGGAAAGTCTGATCCCTTTCAGCTTCATTGTATTCACTCACTCTAGGTCATTTTGACATTGAGGCTAATTAATATGCTTACACATGTGAATTAATAGTTCAGGCTCTCGTGTGAGATTGTACACTTTCAGAGTCAAAATAGTTTCCAAAAATCTAAGTAATATCATAAATCTAACTCCAAATTGTATAGATCTATGCATTTATGCCTTATGAAAATACCTAGAAAAGTTCATTGTACCATATACTTTTAATCACATTTATTCCTCTTTCTCTCCTCTCCTCTCCTAATTTCTTTTTTCTTCCTTTCTACAAAGGATCTGAGGAAGAAGAAAATATTGTAAAATTCTTTAGAAGTGTAAAAAATTTCAAGTAGTGTTACTTAAACTTAAGTAATACTCTGTAGGCCAGATTCCAGCAAAAACTGCCTCTCAAAAATACTTCCCCCTGGGCTTCCCTGGTGGCGCAGTGGGTGAGAGTCAGCCTGCCGATGCAGGGGACACGGGTTTTTGCCCCGGTCCGGGAAGATCCCACATGCCGCCGAGAGGCTGGGCCCATGAGCCATGGCTGCTGAGCCTGTGTGTCCGGAGCCTGTGCTCCACAACAGGAGAGGCCACAACAGTGAGAGGCCCGCGTACCACAAAAAATAAAATAAAATAAAATAAATACTTCCCTGGTAGTAAAGTGACCACTACCACTGATCTGGAACCCCTATTCCACTGCTAAATTTATAGAAGGCCAAATCAGCAATTCCACCACACCTTTTCCTACCTGCCACCACGGCAGAGACAGAGTTGTGGATTTTCTTCTTAACATACACATCCAGCTGGATGTAAATGATTAGCATATAAATAATTCCAAAGCAAATAAACGTTTTCCATAGAAGTTTCATTTGAAAAGAGACTTCTTAAACATTTGCCTTCGAGGGTAATAAATCTTTGAACTTACCAAATCGCTTAGCCAGCATGCATTACAGGCATTTTTGTTTTGTTTTCATATGTATTATTCTTGCAATGTCTAGGATTGGAAATGAAATATGGATTCCTGCCAAGGATTACAGGGAAGGGGATTGTGTGGGGGCATATATACATGTAACAAGACAAGGAGGTGTTTCAGGTGAGGATGACAGGGACCGGATAAAAGGCAGGAATACATTGTTTACCAGAAGGAGATATCTAACCCCTTTACAAGGCTTTCTTCTGAACCAGAAACTGGCAAAAAAGAGAAATAGAAAAAGAGAATACATAAGGTTTAGGAGTTGAGTAATCAACAGTCACCCTTAAGTTCAGAAATGCCAAAGCTGTCCAAAGTCAAAGTTAAATGCTGTGTTCCATGAAAATAGCTGTGAAGATGATTTAGGAAATTGAGCAAATTATAGAGTTTGTACCCCTAATTTATTCACACTACTATTTGTATTCCATTCCAAAGCCAAATTATACTCCTTCTCACATCAGCTCATTGATGTCTAGACTTTAAAATAGTGCTGGCTTCAAAGCTCCAAAGTTCAGCTTTTGATTCTCAAAGAGGTAAACTATCACAGACTGCCTTGAGTATCATGCATTCTTAAAATTCCCTCTGGTGTGTTTGATTATCCTTTAGTTCAGTGACTGAATATCCTTTTCCTACCTGAGATGTAAATGAAGTCGATATGATGTCTCTTTTGCAGGAGTAACTATAAATGCTGTTCTCTTACATTCAATTGCTTTGATCTCTAATAATTGCATTAAATATGTCCAGGTTATAGAGAGTTAATAAAGAATAAAGGATATAGGAAGCTTCAATAGGAAAAATAGACTCTTAAAGGCCTAGAATGTTTCTAGTTCATCTATTTTTACTTTGGATCAGATTATGGAAATGAGACCTAGAATCACACAAATATTAAAACCTAGATAAAGCTCATGAGATCTGACCTTAAATCCTTTCACCTCTTGCAAAAATAAACTCAATTTCATAAAGGGTCAGACTGAGCTTATAAAAAAATCCCTGGGAAGCCAAAGATGAACTAGCTTTGGGAAAGTAAAGGCTCTTTAAGACCCCACCACACTTCCCTCAAGGTTTGCTATTGTCATATAAACTTATTTCTTTCCCTTTTCATGTCCTTTCCCCTACACCCTTTCTTCCAAGCCAGACGTTTGAACCAGCTTGCCAGAGAGGAGATTTGTGTTAGAGGACAAAGAGCAAATGTTGCTTACAGATAATCTGCCTTCTGGGCTTTAGAAACATATTGGGGGAAGGGAGAAGGGGAGAGTGTGTTTTGTATAGTGTGAGGTGGAGGAAGAGAAAAAAGATGGGTGAGAGAGCAAGAGAGAGAGAGTGGCAGTGATGCCTGGAGTAAGCAAGGCCTCAGTGGAGGATGGTTGAGAAGCAGACTTAGAGGAGCTGGACCTTGGGCTCAGGCCACCCGCCATCAGCAAACCTACCACCGTTGGAGCCACAGAGCTGCCTGCCTGCAAAAAGCCAAGGGGGCCTGGATGGTGATTTCTAGCTCACTGATGTGTCCTTAGTGCCTAGAACAATGCCTGTCCATTAGTAAGTTCTCAATATTTGTTGAATGAATGAATGAATGAAATCAGTGGAGAACATCATGAACTGAAGTGAACACTTTAATTTCCGAGGCATTATATGTTTCTTGAATTTTTGTGGGATTCCGTGGAATGACAAGCACCCCTCCCCCCCCCCAAAAAAATAGTGACTTAAATATTGACTTCCTACCATCCTGGCAAGATGGAAGTTCAGAGTCAGATTTAATTTGATTTCTCTCACAACTACACTTTTGGAGTGGAATGCATACCCATGCAAAAGTGTATCCATGGTTGCTTCCATGTGCTGGCTATTGTAAATAGTGCTGCAATAAACACTGAGGTGCATGTATCTTTTCAAATTATGGTTTTCTCCAGATATATGCCCAGGAGTGGGATTGCAGGATCAAAGGGTAGCTCTACTTTTAGTTTTTAAAGGAACTTCCATACTGTTCTCCATTGTGGCTGCACCAGTTTACATTCCCACCAAGAGTGTGGGAGGGTTCCCTTTTCTCCACACCCCCTCCAGCATTTATTATTTGTAGACTTTTTGATGATAGCCATTCTGAAATAATGCCATTTGCAGCAACATGGATGGACCTAGGAATTATCACACTAAGTGAAATAAGCCAGACAAAGACAAATATCATGATATCACTTATATGTGAAATCTTAAAAAAAATGAGTGATTAAATGAACTTATATACAAAACACAAGTAGATCCACAGACATAGAAAACAAATTTATGGTTACCAAAAGAGAAAGCGGGGGATAAGTTAGGAGTTGGGGATTAACATGTACACACTACTATATATAAAATAGATAACCAACTAGGACCTACTGTACAGCACAGGGAACTACACTCAATATTTTGTAATAATCTATAAGGGAAAAGAATCTGAAAAAGAATATGTGTATATATATATATATATATATATATATATATATATACACACACACATATATATAACTGTATCACTTTGCTGTATACCTAAAACTACCACAACATTGTAAATCAACTATACTTCAATTAAAAAAAAAGAATCATAAAAAAAATGCATCCATGGGACACTAAATTCTACAGGAAGAGTCTTCAGAGCCTCTTGATCGCCCTGGGAGGGCAGCTCCAGAATTTTCACTTATGTGATATTTCTGAGTCTTAGGGTTGGCCATCTAGTTAGAGAAAGAGGTGAGATGAATCATGAAGCTGCATTTGCATAGAATTTCTCATATGATTAAGGGACCACCAACCATGCATAAAAAAACATAGAAAAGGGTTTGTTGGAAATGGGGAAGGGAGGCTAAAGTTCTCTCAAGCCACCCTGGGTGCCATCAATGCTTTGTCCTACTTCATGGAAAGGTACACACGTGTTCTCAAACACACAATCACACTTGAACACATACACATGCACGCACATACAATGCAGTATCAAACCTTTATCCTGAATATTTTTTATTCTGCTATATTAATAAAACCCTGCTGAACTGAACTAATTAAGATGAAAACAGTGTAAATTAGTTTAAGCCTACTTTAAAGATGTTTACCAGGCCCCAGCCATGGTGGAGTGGGGCTAAAAATAGTCCCCAAAATGTATACAAATGACCATTTCTCAAGTCTTTGAAATGTTTTATTAAACATTAAATTAAATTTATATTTTAAAACTCTCCCCGCCACTTTCACAATATTTTTATTGATGGGTAGCTCAAGTCACCATCTTAATGACCACAAATTCTCCACCTGGAATAAGTAAATGAGTTTCCACTGATTTAATATGTTAAAATTAGTGCCCAGAATAGTAAATAAAGGACTGAGAATCAATGGGTCTTGAGCCAAATATGGTTATCTTCAAATTCTACTCTATGTCCCATTTCTCAAATATTTATTGGAAAGCATGCTTCTGAATATTTCATTCATGTTATGAAATCCACACATTAACACACATGGACACTGGTTAATTCAACAACCTCAAAAACACTGAAAGAATTTATGTTGTGCTCTTTGGTAATCTTTTTTAAAATTATAATTTCCAAATAAAATAGGGTAACACCAGATAGAGAAATCAAAGATCACTGTATCACAATGTTATAACCTCTGCAGATCTGTGGCTCTCTTTCCTATTACGTAATAATTATGGGATGACAAATCATTGACATACAAGTACACAAGCAATAAATGGATAGATACATTATGTATGCTTGGGTTCAAAGTCTAGTGGAAACCCAAGCTAGAGTATGAAACTGGTATTTATAAATATTAGTAACAAAAATTCAAAAGGAACATGCAATGGTATATGCTTAAAATATACAGCCAAATTTAGACATTCTCTAGTAGGTCATGTACATTTTTATACAGTATTTTGTTTTCATAAAAAGAAATCTGGAAACACATAAAAATAGGAAGAAAAAGAAAAGGATGTTCATAGCCCTACCAATCTAAACACATCCAAAGTTAATATTTTGATTAATTTCCTTTGCCATTATATATATATTTTTATATAAATTTATTTATTTGTGGCTGCTTTTGGTCTTCGCTGCTGCGTGTGGGCTTTCTCTAGTTGCAGCGAGCAGGGGTTACTCTTCGTTGAGGTGCGAGGGGTTCTCACTGCAGTGGCTTCTCTTGTTGCGGAGCATGGGCTCTAGGGCACACGGGCTCGGTAGTTGTGGCTCGTGGGCTCTAGAGCACAGGCTCAGTAGTTGTGGCACACGGGCTTAGTTGCTCCGCAGCATGTGAGATCTTCCCGGACCAGGGCTCGAACCCATGTCCCCTACATTGTCAGGTGGATTCTCAACCACTGCGCCACCAGGGAAGCCCCTATATAGTTTTTAAGGCATATTTGTACTTTATGTTACATCTTTTAAAATTTTCTATAATGTAATAAGCATTTTTCACATTATTTATGCTTTTCATCACATTTTAATGGTTGAATAATATTCTGTTTAGTTGATATATCATAGATTGCACAACTATTGTCTTCAGCACTTCATAAGCCTTTTAGAGTTCTTTGTTGTATATGTTTCATGTTAAGATGATATTCTCCCTATCTCTCTCTCTCTCTCTCTCTCTTTTTCTTTCCCCTCTCACCCTCTCTATCTCATTATTGGAATTAACAATAGAATTTTGTGCTCTTTTTGTTGTCTGCATTTTGGTTTCTCACCCGTAAAATGCAAAGGGAAAGATGTGTCCCCTTAGAAGAGAGCTTAACAAACCTCAGTGCACAATAAGCATTCACTAAAGATTGTAGGATAAATAATTGAATGAATTAACAAATTATGACAGGAAATTCCTAGGCTTTAATTGTTTGAATTAGGAGATTAGAGGAAGAACAGCATACCAGCATACTTCCCTTATTTCCATTCTGACTCCATCCCACCCTGAGCTCTGTCCCATGGCTGGTCACCATCCATCTCTATACTCACCTCTGCCTTCTCCTATATTCATTTTGGATTTTAGATACATCAACGGGGAACCCTCCAGAGCAGCATGCATGTACTCAGAAATGATGAAGTAAAGAGAATATTGTCCATTCCCTTAAAAAATTAGCTAGGGGCTTCCCTGGTGGCGCAGTGGTTGAGAGTCCGCCTGCCGATGCAGGGGACACGGGTTCGTGCCCCGGTCCAGGAAGATCCCACATGCCGCGGAGCGGCTGGGCCCGTGAGCCATGGCCGCTGAGCCTGCATGTCCAGAGCCTGTGCTCTGCAGCAGGAGAGGCCACAACAGTGAGAGGCCTGAGTATAGCAAAAAAAGAAATAAAATTAAAAAATAATAATAATTAGCTAGATCCTGTCTCTTCTCTTTCCTCCTACCTGAAATCTAAATTCCATTATTTTCTCACTGCAGAGAACATGCACAGCTTTCCACTGGTTGTCCTGTGCTCCTCAAACTAAAATATCAAAGGTTCCCCTGATCCTGGCTACATTTCTTTCAGCTAGAGACATTAGGCAGGTGATTTGAGGTACTATTCTAAGTTCATAACAAATGTTTTATCACAGTTGCAGCTTTCCCCCTTCTTAGATTGCTAAATTATAGCTCAAAGTCCCCAGCTTCATATTATGAGTCACATTTATCATAATAAGCTCCTGTATGTAAAATATGCCATTATATCTACTATTACTTTATCACTTCGAAGAAATTCATGTGTAGGAATTTGGGCCTTCCTTCAAGACGAATTTCTTTATTAGGCTGTGGTTATAAAATGCAATCAATTAGCAGAGCCTGCTATCATCCAACCATTAAAATGTGATGCCCGAGGCTTTTAAATTTGCTCATTATTATCTTTTGATTCCTTTGTAAATACAGTTTGCCATTTGAAGTGCTTTGCTAATTACTGGGAACCATGTTCCATTTCTGCAAGCTGGTGAAATATATAATTCTTCACTGAAATGGAAGAAGGGTAAATTTGACTCTTCAGCATTAGGATAAAACTGATGGGAAAGATGACTTGATGGGCTAGTTGCAGCACAGAGACTCTACAGACTGACAGATACTATGCCTGTTCCTCCACATAGACCAATGCTTCTAAAGCCTCATCAAGGGATCAGCTCTCGCAGATACATAGGGTAGTTTTCATAATGTACATTTAGGATCTCTGACACCAACCCACTGAATCAGAATCTCTCTCATGAACACGAAGTTTGAAGAATTATTGGAAAAGGATTATAAGCTTACAGGCTCTAAATTGAAAAAAAAAAAAGGCAAAACTAAAACAAACCAAATATCCTGTGTTAAAGCTCTTTGGTTTTTCTACCTACCTTTCTGATAGAAGATGTTTGAAGATCACAAACTTATTTTTAGACTCAATTTATCATTGACTCATTGACGATATTACCAATCTAGAAGGCTAGTGATTATGCCATTCAACTTGTATAAATATTAATGGAATTTATGCACAACGTACAGATATTAAAAATACCTTCAAATACCAAGAGAAGGAAAATGCAATATATTTCCTTCTGCTACATATTTTCATGCTGTGTGACCTCAGCTGGGATCTCACAGCAGCTCAGAAATATTTTCAGTCATCTGAAGGATTACCTACCACTTCTCCACAGCTGTTTCTGCCGACTGTTCCTCCATCTCTCTGAGCATCTGTTTCTCTCTCCTATGTGTCTGAGAAGCTGGAGGCTGTACCACATGAGTGCTTCCAACTTCCCTCCTCTCCAACCTCAACATTTCTCTTTAGCATTGTATTGCCTCTGCACCTTGTGTGCATGGAAAAGAAGTACCGTCTTTCTTTCTTAAGGTTAATCCTGCCAGAATCCTAAAACTTTAAGTCTTTTTGAGATAATAACATATAGGTTTCAGGAGGAAGAATGATTCCTGCTGCCCATGGGCAGATGGAGGCAAGAGAGAGATGATGGAGAGTACTGGGAATAATTGTGGGGTGAGAGGGTTGAGATATCAAAGGAGAGCAGCTGAAGGGACAGGTGTGGATGACAGGGTACCTAGAAACCAGGACGAATCACAGGATTGAGTACGCTAGGATTTGAGAGACCAAGAGAGGCACCAAACCTGAAGCCGTGGAATGAGAACAGAGCTGCAATAGCTGAATTTATAGCCAAGTGGAAAGATATTACAAATCAAGGATGGAAATATGTTTAGCCAGAGCAGCCACAGGGATCAAAGAATATAAGTGTAAATTGTGCTGAAAGCCTTTTTTGTCATTGGTGACCCAGAGGTTTTTGCTTCATCCTTTTAGGTTTTTTAAAGTTCCTGTCCTTATGTGGCTGAAGAGTTTCCTAAGTCCTACAAAATCTTTCTATCCAAACCCTTGACCTCATCGTCTCCTGTCTTTTCCAGGATGCTACACTATGTCTGTAGAATATGAAGAGGATGGTTAGACTACAGGGGATATCTTCTTTTCCTCTTGTTGATACTGCATCCCCTTTGCATAATCCCCAACCCTTGTTGATGTGGTTTGAACAAAATTGACCTTAGCTCCTGGCTCCCAGGATGAGCACATAAGTCGAGCCTGGCCAAAGTACCACATCCCTCTGGTCCAGTGGTGGTTCAAGGATGGTGCATGACTCAAGTTGTGCCAATCAGAGATGATGAGCTTCTGCCTCAGGACTTTTTTGAAGCCAAAATAGAGAAAGTAGAGCTGAGATATGGAGAGAAACAAGAGCCACATGAAAATATTTGAGTCCTAGACCTAGTTCTGCCTGAAACCAAGACCTGTTTTTTCTATTATAGGAGCTAATAATTTCCCTCTTTTGCTTAATGAAGATTTAGTTAGGTTTGTTTAACTTGAAATAGAAAGTCATCTAATCAAAATTAAAATGTGGTATAATCCTAGTAAACAACCAGGTATTTTCAGGGGAGGTATAGTCACAGGCTCTCCAGATAATATTGTGTTTCTGTGATTATTCAGGATTATATAATGTTCAACCCTCTGTCTTTCAGCCTGATCTCTTTTGGATTAGAAGGTTTCTTCCTTCCTCTGGTTGATATGTAAAATTTGCGTATTGTTTGTTTTAATCCTATGCTATTCATGAGAGACAACCCAAACTAAATGTTGTTCAGTGAATATTTTATTAATACCCAATGTCTCTTTGTGGAATAATTCTTCCTTCATACTTAGCCCAGTTGTTTTAGGTGGTGCTGACTCTACCCCAAGCACCAGGTGCTTGGGGCACATGACTCAGACCAATCCAATTAGAAATTTCCCTGAGACTTTTGCTGAAGAAAGGATTACCCCATCCTCTGATATTGCCAGTTATAAGTATATGTAAGTCTAAAGCTGTCCGTGGATATCTTGGGGGCACTCAATGCATATATGAGATTGAGCCCATCAGAGAAAAGCAGAAATTAGAGATGGAGAAAAGGGAGTAGTTTAATGAAGACATCTTTGAACTTGGATTTATCAATGCCTAAAGTCATCATTGCTTACACCTCCCAGTCACATAAGTGAACAAATTCCCATTCTTTGCCCTAACCTGGTTTACGTTGGGTTTTTGACACATGGAACCAAATCTTGACTAACTATACATTGGCATCAAAACGTTGATGCTTATGGGTTAGTGTCAGCTGTCACAAGATTCCAAAAACTCTTGAGAAGAGGTGAGGCTTCTGAAATCCCATGTCTCAGGATTTGCTGAGAAGATACTAGTGACTTGCTGACTTCTATGAAAATACAGTTGGTTGTTACAGTGATGGAAGGATGCAGATACTAAGAGAGGATTTTAAAATATTTTTATATAAAACCTGAACTGGCTAGGAGACATATCTAACACAGCCCTGAGAGTCCTCTGAACATCATGGCATTGCTAGAACCTCTTGAGATTCTGAACTATACTGGTCTTGGTTTCTCTGTATTGTGCAAGGATTTGAAAGGGTCAGCGTAATTGTTAAGAGATGACAGACAAACCTGATCTTGGGTCTTTGCTAATACTCAGTGCTGGGTGTCGAATTTTGGTACCCCCTCAGCCCTCTAGACTGCCACATATACTCTCCAGGGATTTTCCCTCTACTTTGTAACCCTGAAAAAATATAATGCATAAGTAATAAGGCTAGGCTTTTAGGTTTTTTCTTTTCCAATATTTTATTTTATATTTATTTTTGAATTTTATTTATTTTTTATACAGCAAGTTCTTATTAGTTATCTATTTTATACATATTAGTGTATACATGTTAAACCCAATCTCCCAATTCATCCCACCACCACCACCACCCCACCCCACTTTCCCCCCTTGGTGTCCATATATTTGTGTTCTATATCTGTGTCTCTGTTTCTGCCTTGCAAACTGGTTCATCTGTACCATTTTTCTAGATTCCACATATACGTGTTAATATACGATATTTGTTTTTCTCTTTCTGACGTACTTCACTCTTATGACCATCTCTATAGGTCCATCCATGTCTCTACAAATGACCTAATTTCGTTCCTTTTTATGGCTGAGTAATATTCCACTGTATATATGTACCACATCTTCTTTAACCATTCATCTGTCAATGGGCATTTATGTTGCTTCATGACCTGACTGTTGTAAATTGTGCTGCAATGAACATTGGGGTGCATGTGTCTTTTTGAATTATGGCTTTCTCTGGGTATATGCCCAGTAGTGGGATTGCTGGGTCATATGGTAATTCTATTTTTAGTTTTTTAAGGAATCTCCATACTGCTCTCCATAGTAGCTGTATCAAATTGCATTCCCACCAACAGTGCAAGAGGGTTCCCTTTTCTCCACACCCTCTCCAGCATTTGTTGTTTGTAGATTTTCTGATGATGCCCATTCTGACTGGTGTGAGGGGATACCTCATTGTAGTTTTGATTTGCATTTCTCTAATAAGTAGTGATGTTGAGCAGCTTTTCACATGCCTCTTGACCATCTGTATGTCTTCTTCGGAGAGATGTCTATTTAGGTCTTGTGCCCATTTTTGGATTGGGTTGTTTGTTTTTTTAATATTGAGCTGCATGAGCTGTTTATATATTTTGGAGATTAATCCTTTGTCCGCTGAGTCTGTTGCAAATATTTTCTCCCAATATGAGGTTTGTCTTTTTGTCTTTTTTATGGTTTCCTTTGCTGTGCAAAAGCTTTTAAATTTCATTAGGTCTCATTTGTTTATTTTTGTTTTTATTTCCATTACTCTAGGAGGTGGATCAAAAAAGATCTTGCTGTGATTTATGTCAAAGAGTGTTCTTCCTATATTTTCCTCTAAGAGTTTTATAGTGTCTGGTCTTACATTTAGGTCTTTAATCCATTTGAGTTTATTTTTGTATATGGTGTTAGGGAGTGTTCTAATTTCATTCTTTTTCATGTAGCTGTCCAGTTTTCCCAGCACCACTTATTGAAGAGACTGTCTTTTCTCCATTGTCCTTGCCTCCTCTGTCATAGATTAATTGACCATAGGTGTGTGGGTTTATCTCTGGACTCTCTATCCTGTTCCATTGATCTATATTTCTGTTTTCATGCCAGTACCATATTGTCTTGATTACTGTAGCTTTGTAGTAGAGTCTGAAGTCAGGGAGTGTGATTCCTCCAGCTCCATTTTTCGTTCTCAAGATTGCTTTGGCTATTCGGGGTCTCTTGTGTTTCCATACAAATTGTGAAATTTTTTGTTCTAGTTCTGTGAAAAATGCCATAGGTAATTCGATAGGTTTTGCATTGAATCTGTAGATTGCTTTGGGTAATATAGTCATTTTCACAATATTGATTCTTTCAATCCAATAACATGGTATATCTCTCCATCTGTTTGTGTCATCTTTGATTTCTTTCATCAGTGTCTTATAGTTTTCTGAGTATAGGTCTTTTGCCTCCTTAGGTAGGTTTATTCCTAGGTATTTGATTCTTTTTGTTGCAGTGGAGAATGGGATTGTTTCCTTAATTACTCTTTCTGATCTTTTGTTGTTAGTGGATAGGAATGCACGAGATTTCTGTGCATTAATTTTGTATCCTGCAACTTTACCAAATTCATTGATTAGCTCTAGTAGTTTTCTGGTAGCATCTTTAGGATTCTCTATGTATAGTATTATGTCATCTGCAAACAGGGACAGTTTTACTTCTTCTTTTCCAATTTGTATTCCTTTTATTTCTTTTTCTTCTTTAACTGCCATGGATAGTACTTCCAAAACTATGTTGAATAATAGTGGTGAGAGTGGACATCTTTGTCTTGCTCCTGATCTTAGAGGAAAGGCTTTGAGTTGTTCACCATTGAGAATGATGTTTGCTGTGGGTTTGTCATATATGGCCTTTATTATGTTGAGGTAGGTCCCCTCTATGTCCACTTTCTGGAGAGTGTTTTTTATCATAAATGGGTGTTGAATTTTGTCAAAAGCTTATTCTGCATCTATGAGATGATCATATGGTTTTTATTCTTCAATTTTTTAATATGGTGTATCACATTGATTGATTTGCATATATTGAAGAATCCTTGCATCCCTGGGATAAATCACACTTGATCATGGTGTATGATCCTTTAACGTGCTGTTGGATTCTGTTTGCTAGTATTTTGTTGAGGATTTTTTCATCTATATTCATCAGTGATATTGGTCTTAAGTTTCTTTTTTTGTAGTATCTGTCTGGTTTTTGTATCAGGGTGATGGTGGCCTCCTAGAATGAGTTTGGAAGTGTTCCTTCCTCTGCTATATTTTGGAATAGATTGAGAGGGATGGGTGTTAGCTCTTCTCTAAATGTTTGATAGAATTCACCTGTGAAGCCATCTAGTCCTGGCCTTTTGTTTATTGGAAGATATTTAGTCACAGTTTCAATTTCATTACTTGTGATTGGTATGTTCATATTTTCTATTTCTTCCTGGTTCAGTCCTGGAAGGTTATATCTTTCTAAGAATTTGTCCATTTCTTCCAGGTTGTCCATTTTATTGCATAGAGTTGCTTGTACTAATCTCTTATGATGCTTTGTATTTCTGAGGTGTCTGTTGTAACTTCTCCTTTTTCATTTCTAATTTTATTGATTTGAGTCCTCTCCATTTTTTTCTTGATGAGTCTGGCTAACAGTTTATCGAGTTTGTTTAGCTTCCCAAAGAACCAGCTTTTAGTTTTATTGATCTTTGCTATTGTTTTCTTTGTTTCTATTTCATTTATTTCTGCTCTGATCTTTATGATTTCTTTCTTTCTACTAACTTTGGGTTTTGTTTGTTCTTCTTTCTCTAGTTCTCTTAGGTTTAAGATTAGGTTGTTTATTTGAGATTTTTCTTGTTTCTTGAGGTAGGATTGTATAGCTATAAACTTCCCTCTTGGAACTGCTTTTGCTGCATCCCATAGGTTTGGGATCATCGTGTTTTCATTGTCATTTGTCTCCAAATATTTTTTGATTTCTTCAGTGATATCTTGGTTATTTAGTAACATATTGTTTAGCCTCCATGTGTTTGTGTTTTTTACGTTTTTTTCCCTGTAAGTAATTTCTAATCTCATAGAATTGTGGTCAGAAAAGATGCTTGATATGATTTCATTTTTCTTAAATTTACCAAGGCTTGATTTGTGACCCAAGATGTGATCTATCCTGGAGAACATTCCATGAGCACTTGAGAAGAAAGTGTAATCTGCTGTTTTCAGATGGAATGTCCTATAAATATCAATTGTATCTATCTGATCTATTGTGTCACTTAAAGTTTGTGTGTCCTGGGCTTCCCTGGTGGCGCAGTGGTTGAGAGTCCGCCTGGCGGTGCAGGGGACATGGGTTCGTACCCCGGTCCAGGAAGATCCCACATGTCGCAGAGCGACTGGGCCCGTAAGCCATGGCCGCTGAGCCTGCGCATCTGGAGCCTGTGCTCCGCAACGGGAGGGGCCGCAGCAGTGAGAGGCCCGCGTATAGCAAAAAAAAGAAAAACAGTTTGTGTTTCCTTATTAATATTCTGTCTGGATGATCTGTCAATTGGTGTAAGTGAGGTGTTAAAGTCCCCCAGTATTATTGTGTTACTGTCGATTTCCCCTTTTATGGCTGTTAACATTCACCTTATATACTGAGGTGCTCCTATGTTGGTTGCATATATATCTATAATTGTTATTGTTATCTTCTTCTTGGATTGATCCCTTGATCATTATGTAGTGTCCTTCCTTGTCTCTTATAACATTCTTTATTCTAAAGTCTATTTTATCTGACATGAGTATTGCTACTCCAGCTTTCTTTGGATGTCCATTTGCATGGAATATCTTTTTCCATCCCCTCACTTCCAGTCATTATGTGTCCCTAGGTCTGAAGTGGATCACTTGTAGACAGCATATATATGAGTCTATGTTTTTGTATCCATTCAGCAAGCCTGTGTCTTTTGGTTGGAGCATTTAATCCATTCACATTTAAGCTAATTATCAATATGTATGTTCCTATTACCATTTTCTTAATGTTTTGGGTTTGTTTTTGTAGGTCCTTTTCTTCTCTTGTGTTTCCCACTTAGAGAAGTTCCTTTAGCATTTGCTGTAGAGCTGGTTTGGTGATGCTGAATTCTCTTAGCTTTTGCTTGTCTGTAAAGCTTTTGATTTCTCCATCAAATCTGAATGAGATCCTTGCTGGATAGAGTAATCTTGGTTGTAGTTTCTTGCCTTTCATCACTTTAAATATATCATGCCACTCCCTTCTGGCTTGTAGAGTTGAGAAATCAGCTGTTAACCTTATGGGAATTCCCCTGTATGTTATTTGTCATTTTTCCCTTGTTGCTTTTAATAATTTTTCTTTGTCTTTAATATTTGTCAATTTGATTATTATATGTCTCGGAATGTTTCTCCTTGGGTTTATCCTGCCTGGGACTCTCTGCACTTCCTGGACTTGGTGGCTATTTCCTTTCCCACATTAGGGAAATTTTCTACTATAATCTCTTTAAATATTTTCTCACGTCCTTTCTCTCTTCTCCTTCTGGGACCCCTATAATGCAAATGTTGGTGCATTTAATGTTGTCCCAGAGGTCTCTTAGGCTGTCTTCATTTCTTTTCATTCTTTTTTCTTTATTTTGTTCCACGGCCATGAATTCCACCATTCTGTCTTCCAGGTCACTTATCTGTTCTTCTGCTTCAGTTATTCTGCTATTGATTCCTTCTACCGTATTTTTCATTTCGGTTATTGTATTGTTCATCTCTGTTTGTTTGTTCTTTAATTATTCTAGTTCTTTGTTATTTAATTCTTCTAGGTCTTTGTTAAATATTTCTTGCATATTTTCGATCTTTGCCTCCATTGTTTTTCCGAGGTCCTGGATCATCTTCACTATCATTATTCTGAATTCTTTTTCTGGAAGGTTGCCTATCTCCACTTCCTTTTGTTGTTTTTCTGAGGTTTTATCTTGTTCCTTCATCTGGTACATAGTCCTCTGCCTTTTCATTTTGTCTGTCTTTCTATGAATGCGGTTTTCATTCCATAGGCTTCAGAATTATAGTTCTTCTTGCTTCTGCTGTCTGTCCTCTGGTGGATGAGTCTATCTAAGAGGCTTGTGCAAGCTTCCTGATGGGAGCGACTGGTGATGCGTAGAGCTGGATGTTTCTCTGATGGGCAGAGCTCAGTAAAACTTTAATCCAGTTGTCTGCTGATGGGTGGGGCTGGGTTCCCTCCCCCATTGGTTGTTTGACCTGAGGCAACCCAGCACTGGAGCCTACCCAACTCTTTAATGAGGCTAATGGTGGACTTTGGGAGGGCTCATGCCAAGGAGTACTTCCCAGAACTTCTGCTGCTAGTGCCCCTGTGCCCATGGTGAGCCACAGCTGCCCCCTGCCTCTGCAGGAAACCCTTCAACACTAGCAGGTAGGTCTGGTTCAGTCTCCTATGGGGTCACTGCTCCTACCCCTGGGTCCTGATGTGCACACTACTTTTTGTGTGCCCTTCAAGAATGGAGTCTCTGTTTCCCCGATTCTTGTCGAAGTCCTGCAATCAAATCCCACTAGTCTTCAAAGTGTGATTCTCTAGGAATTCCTCTTCCCATTGCCAGACCCACAGGTTGGGAAGCCTGATGTGGGGCTGAGAACCTTCACTCCAGTGGGTGGACTTCTGTGGTATAATTGTTCTCCAGTTTGTGAGTCACCCACCCAGCAGTTATGGGATTTGATTTTATTGTGATTGCACCCCTCCTACCATCTCATTGTGGCTTCTCCTTTGTCTTTGGATGTGGGGTGTCTTTTTTGGTGAGTTCCAGTGTCTTCCTGTTGATGATTGTTCAGCTGTTAGTTGTGATTCCAGTGGTCTTGCGAGAGGGAGTGAGTGCATGTCCTTCTACTCTGCCATCTTGAACCAATCTTCTCTCTTTTCCAATATTTTAAATTTCACATAAGTATCTACAGAGCTCTTATTGAAAGACCAAAAGATAGATTCAAATTTATTCTCAATTTTCTAAAATTTCCAAACAATGACACCCTGAACTAAATATGAAACATCATTTGTGAAAATTCTGAGTTTCTATAGAATTTAGATGTTGCTGAATTTCTTAGAGCAAACTTACAGCTCAACTTTTTCATATAATATCACATCTGAAATGGTTTAGTTCCTTGTTAATCACCTATTCAAATGGTAGTTTTTATAATGAAAACTATCATGATAAATTCTGAAATGTCATACACTTGGTGGGACAAATTTTATGAAGTTAAGATTTGGGGGTACGTTTTCATCATTTTCCCTTTTTAATGAGTTTTTTATAAAACGTATGTTATCTTTTTTAAAATAGCAATTATATTAGGAATTAAGAGATGAGTTCTTGCCCTGGTTCTATCAGGTAATCCTAGATGAGAGACTTTACCTCTATGAGCCAGTGTTTTCAGATGTAAAATGCAGGAATTGGACAAATTGAGCTCTCGAGTCTTTTCCAACTTTGAGTCTCTACTTTTATGTAACATAAGCAATTCTTACAAGTAGGAATTAGCAGCTATTAATAAAAAAATTTTCCCTATGCCGTAAAGACAGATTCAGTTCTAAAACTACTTGGCAAATGCATTATTAAAGTGATTGTTTAACTAGAGGGAAGATGTGATAGCAAATGTAAATGTGCTTTGTTGGATGTTACATAAGCTACTTCTGGGAGATGTTTTAATTCTTGGACTTGATGACACCACTAGAGGAGTTGGATCCTTGGCCATGTTTCTGTAAATGAAAGACTGGAATAGACTCCTGCTGTGGTGGTCATGGAGATATTCTGCCCAGATCTCCCTCCAAGAAAAGACTCACTGCCCAACTGAGGGAAATGAGGTCAGCCAACAGCCTGAGGCCGCCAGCTCCTTCAAGGACAGCCACGGCTGCCTGGAGACACCGTGCCTGTGTCATGCTCCTTCTGGGGACAGGGTGACTTCCCTGACCAAGTGGGCTTCTGAGGGCTCCAGGCAGGACCCTCCCCAGGCACCACTTGCCCCAGGGCTCCCTGCTGGGTTGACCAAGCCTTTTCCTGTGCCTCCATCACAGCTTTGGCCTTTTCTCTTTGCCTATTGCTGCTTCCTCCCCTTTCCCTTCATGAGTGCTGATCCCTTAGGAATATGTTGCTCCCCAAATTCCATCTTAGCCTCTGTTTCCAGGGAACCCAGCTTTGAACACCTGTAATTAATTTAGAAATGACAAATTGATATATTGATCTTTTGTCACACATGAGAGATGATGGGATTAACGCCCAATTCAATATTAACAATGGTTGTTTCTAGGTAGTGGGATTTTTTTTTTTTTTTTCGGTACGCGGGCCTCTCACTGCTGTGGCCCCTCCCGTTGCGGAGCACAGGCTCCGGATGCGCAGGCTCAGCGGCCATGGCTCACGGGCCCAGCCACTCCGCGGCATGTGGGATCTTCCCAGACCGGGGCACAAACCCGTGTCCCCTGCATCGGCAGGCGGACTCTCAACCACTGTGCCACCAGGGAAGCCCGGTAGTGGGATTTTTTAAAAACTTTTTTTGTACTTGTCTGTATTGCTTCAATTTCTCAAAAATTATGAACAAACACAATTTTTACCAAAAAAAAAGTCATTATAAAACAAGAATAATAAACAAATACGGTATTGATTCCACAATGGGATAAGAGAGGTAAGGGATGAATACATAAAGAGAGAATCAGCAGTAGATTTTAAATCAGAATTAAATTGTATTTATTTCTGACTTTTACTACAACTAGAAACTTTTTAAGATTGCTGTAGAGTGTTCCCAATATTTGTATCTCATGTTAGTTTTCTTATAGAAATTAATACTAAAGGTGCTTTGAGAAAACTGCATACACTGAACCATTTTACCAAGATATAAGATAATCATACATACAGTGTTGCTATGGATGTAAAAATTTTTAAGTTTGACAAAGTACACCTTTCTTCTATTTATAAATCAAATTTTATCCATGCTTTGAGAGGGCTCATGTTGATAACTAGACATATTCTACCCAGTGTGGTTGGGCATATCTAATATTTTGAAGAGGCAATAACTTTTGAGATTCTACTTACCTCCACAGATTATGGAAAGAAGTTGAACAGAGATAGCCATAGGGATTATATAACATAAAAGTCTTCCTCAGGCAAACCTCAGATGTTTAAAGTTTTCATTAGGATCATATGTGGCAACTGATGGCCAGTTGGTCTTCTCAGCCATGATCATGGTTCCTATAACATTCTGGATTTCCAGAATCTTAGCCAATTGCTATAGCCTCAATCCAACCAGGAGCCATTCTCAGCATGACTTTTGAGTGTTTTCTTCACTGCTAAACCAAACATTGACACTGGCAAATGAAACCCTTTGGTCTTAGGTGAGAGTAAGAAGTAAAAATATCTCCTCAACTCTATCCCTAGAGTGTTACTGTTATCCACTAATTAATAGAAAAAACAAAAAAACCTTTGTTTTCCAAGGGCTACAATGTAGAATTCTGACAATAGTTTGGTAAGCAACCATTATACAAACTTTTCTTTCTCCCTTCCTTCACCAACACAATTACCAATGTAACCTTTCTCTCTCCTCCCAACACACCCCTCCCCAGAATGTAAAGGGCACTATAAAGATCAAATTCCCTTATATGAAAACTTCTTATAAAGACACACACACACACACACACTTGTTTGAAATAACATTTGATGAATGGACATTCCCACTACAAAGAATGCAAACTTTCTTCATATTCATTTGTATGAGGTTTTTAGCTGCTTGTTAAAAATAGACCAAGTGAGAAACAAAATCTCACTAATTGAAATGGATGGGCTCAGAGCAAGTGTCCATGGTCAGAAACAGTGTTTCCAAAGGCAGGATTTGTTAATGTCTCACTGTAGCCACAATTACCAGGCTGCAGCATGTATGGAACAGCTTCCCACCTTTACAAAAGTCAGAGTAAAGCTGTACCCAGTGGGGAATAATAGCAATAGTTCCAAGAAGTGGAATTCCAGAGTTCTAAAGTGTATTTGAGAATTCAATGAAAAGTTCCTACCTACAGGTGCTGCCCTTAGGGCCCTTGCTCTTTCAAGAGCCAGGAAAATGACCAACCATCTACAGGGCTTTGTTTTCCGGGTGTGTTGTAAGACAGTGGAATAATGAATAGCAAACCTTACTGGTGCCAGAGCTCTGTCACACAAGCCTGGCATCTGGTGGTGTTTTCACTTGGAGCAGCTGTGTAAGTTTGGAAAGACATTCCAGTTTAACGATCCATTAACCCCTGCTTAGGGCCACATTTTAGTACGAACATTTTTTAAGGGATAAATAAGTGTTGAATCCTGTTGAACCCCAGCCCAGGCTGTGCTAAAAAAGAGTTGCACTAAATAATCTTCGAGATTTCACAGACTCACGTACTTCAAAGCTCACATTTTGAGAGGTGTTGGCAGTTATCTTGATAATGTAGTTAGAGTGGTTTGCAATGCTGTGCTTGGTTCTTCTGACGTGTTTGGGGAAGACATTTAAATAATGCCCTTCACTTAGGATGTGCCTGATCCTTATATGAATGAGGAAATAGTTTTACAGTTCCCATGAACTAAGATATGGAAGACTGTGCCTTTTTAATTCATTCAACAAATATTTGCTGAGCACTTACTATCCCGAGCACATTATTAGGCACCTTGGATTGGGCAGTAAGGAAAACAAAGTCCCTTATTACTCCTATAGTTGCACATACACTAGAAGTGTCACTTCTACACTAGTTATAAGTCATGGGCATATGAAAAATAGCAACTGGGAATCCTAAAATATTACTTAAGTCCTTCAATTCTTTGGACCCCTTATAAAGAATAAATTTATCTTTTTTTTTTACTCTTAAATTTTTGCACCTGTTCATCCTTACTTCTGGAATATTATCATCCCCGTCTTTAATTTTCAAAATCTACTGGTACATCAAAGCCCTATTCAAAACTCCCTGCTCTGTGCCCACTATCCAGATTCCTGAAGGTAAAATGTATTCTTCTTCCTCTGAGCCCTTAGAGCAACTTGTCTGAACATACCCTAGGCATGATGTATTTATTATATATGACCTATCATCCCTCTCTCCTTCGTATCCTCCCAAACATCCAACAAACTCCACATACACATGATCACTGAGACTCAGTTGGCATAATCCCATTGTTTTTGGTAGATATATCATGACCTTTACACATCAGTCTAGATCCTAGACTACCTACTTATTCTACATACTTTTAGATTGACATTTTGTGCCATGGTTAGAACAAGATTTGGGGCCATCTATGACCTGTTCTTTACCATTATCAGTCAGGATGAGTCAGGAAAGCAGAGCCCACATCAGATAGCTTGAGAGTGGGTGTTGGAAGAGCTGAAAGGTCTACAGACGATAGTGAGGCAAACCTGAAAACAGCAATAGCAAGAAGCTCAGGGAAGGAGGCAGGGTTAACCAAGCCTAAGAGTCGATGTCTCCTAATGAGAATCAGACCTTGACAGAGGCTGTCCAACGTGAGCTTGTACCACAGAGGGAGCAGCTGTCTGGTGGGAGCTGGAAATATGGAGAAAGGGCTGTTATTGCTAGAGTAGCTACCTGAAGTAGAGAGGAGAGGGAAAAAATACCCTGGCTTCTTTGTCCCATATGCCGGTCTCTAGCCAATGCCTCCCACTGGTAGAAAGCAGCCTGAAGCAGCTGGCAAGGGAGTCTGAGAAATAAAGTTGGCAGGGTTCAGTTACCTGCAATACAGAGCAAAGCAAAGAAAGGGTGGTTAACGGATTTGGAGACAGGCAAATCATTAGCACAGCCTGCTGAATCAAATATTAACTGCATATGCTCTCTTCAAATGATAGATAATTGTTTAGTTTATAAATATTGTGTCTTCCGTTAGAAGCCTATTTGATTATAAGATCTTTGAACACGGACCACCTCTGAGCTATTTGTGAGCTAGACTAGTCTCAGAAAATCATGCAGTCTAGTGTGGGTTATTTCCACTGTTCCTCCATCTTCTTTTTCAAGGTTTTCTATAATTTGGTTTGCTCTTGTCTTGGGTTACTTGCTGTGGTAGTACATACAAGTCTTACTTTGGGCAGATTTGAGTTTTCTTTCTCCTTTCCCTGTCAAACTCCATCTGAGAACACTTGATAGTCTACCGCATAGAAAAATATAAATAGCTAAGTGTTGATAGTAAGTCTCCTAGATCGCTCTCAATTATTCTCATGTACTGGAACTCACACTCTTGTGTAGTACCATCTGCTTTGAATCAGAGTTCAAAGTGGAAGTGATCGTGTGTCACTTCGAAGGTTAGGTCACAAATAGTGATGCAGCTTCACCGTGGTCTCTTGGATTGCTTGCTATGTGGATGCCAACTGTCACACTGTCAGGACACTCATGCAGCCCAATGGCCCATATGGAGAGGGGCTGAGGCCAACTTGCCAGCCCTGGAATGAATCACCTTGAGTAAATTCTCCAGACCCAGTCATGCCTTCGGATGACTGAATAAGCTCCACCAGAAATTTGATTGCAGCCGTGAGAAATCTTAAGCGAGAAGTGCCTGGCTGAGCCCTTCCCAAATTCCTAATCCTGAAACTTTATAAGTATAATAAAGTTTGGGGATAATTTGTTATGCAGCATTAGATAACTGGTGACTTTTGTTACTATTTTCGTGATAGTTCTTCAAGGTTTATAAAGTTGATGCTTTAATAATGTTGATATTCCCCCATCTCACCGTACTTTGCAAGTTGCACACTAAATTTCTTCCAAACAAATTACATTCATTCTTATATTAAACTTGGGAGTTAGGTGTGGTAATTTTTTAAGTTAACGTTGTCTTACATGAGAGGAAAATGATACTCAGAGTTTAAAAAACTTGCCCAAGTTTCCTCAGCTGCTGAGCAGCAGATCCTGAAACCAAACCTGTCTTCCAATCCTTCCACTGTACATTACTGGGGATTTTCAGCACTCGAGCAAGGCAAATATGGAGACTTGGGGTTGGGACTTTCTTTTTGTTTGTTTTTTTTCTTTGCGGTATGCGGGCCTCTCACTGTTGTGGCCTCCCCCGCTGCGGAGCACAGGCTCCGGACGCACAGGCCCAGCGGCCATGGCTCACGGGCCCAGCCGCTCCGCGGCATGTGGGATCCTCCCGGACCGGGGCACGAACCCGTGTCTCCTGCATCTGCAGGCGGACTCTCAACCACTGCGCCACCAGGGAAGCCCCTGGGATTTTCTGATGATCCTCAAAATTTAGAATGTGTGTACCTGGCTGGTCCACCTTTGCAAGTAAAGAATCAAAAGTGACAACACTACGTGCAGCTGTGGAGCTGACCTATAGCGGTCAGCTAGGCAGGAGTGAGCTCTAGCTGTTACTACACACAACTGCTCTTCTTCATTTCCCTGTCTACTAATACATTCCAGACCCTCACATCTAGGCATCTTGAAAATCTAGTTGCAGCTTTTCTTTTCCAAGGATTTGGTTAAGATTATAGACATATGTGCTTGGAATGTCCAGACTCTGCATGTTACAATGTGTTTCTCATTTGTGATTTTTACTGAAGATTTCTAATATCTAGAACAGTCCCATAGGCTCCAAGACACTTAACACCAAGGCCTGTTTGATAATGAAGACATTTTTTTTCTCTGACAGCCCACAGTAAATGCACACACCAAGATTTTCTGCCTGTTATTCATTTCATAAATATGAAAATTTGCAATCCCTGCAATACATTTAGTTTCATGTCCTTTGTCACTTTCCAACCTTAAATAACTAATTTCCTGATTTGTTCCAAGTTGGGCACTTTGGTCAGAAGTGGATTTGCCACTAGGTTGTGAAGTCCAGTGTGGATGACACAATTACACTCCACTGCCTCTTCTCCCAATACCCTGAATGCCTTTACTTACAGGAAATCAGTTTCAAATAAATATCAAGGGTAGCATTCAAGGGGAAAAGTCACAAAATGATGTCTTGAAAGGATTTTATAAGAGCAAGGCTTGGCTCAACCCCTTTACTTGGGAATGTCAGTCTTCTTTGCCTAGAATAGTGATTAACCACCTTACCTGCATCTTCAAATCACCTGGGAAAGACAGTACCAAGCAATGATCCGGGTCCTACTTCAAAGCAATTAAATTAATTCAGAATCTTTGGGATGGAGCTCAGGCATCAGTATTTTTAGCCAGTTCTCTAGGCATTTCCAACATACAGCCAGGGTAGGGAGTACTAGCCATAAGTACGGTTCAGGGGTTGACTGAAGACAAGAAAGCCTTCCTACTTTCCCCCCACCAGCTTGCTTTCTGGTGACGATCTGCCTCAGGCAGCAGGCACCAGGGTTGGAAATGACCAGGTCTGTCTCATAGGCATGCTTTATAGTAGGGCCAGTACTGAGCAACACACCAGAGGTTTATGTTTTCTACCTTGCCCCAACAAAGCTTGATCTTGTTGACCTGAAATAGATTGCCAGCTATTTCTCCAGCAAAGATGGGTTCATTCAGGATCAACAAAAAATTGCAATTTGGTGTCTGCAACCATGTAAGTACCCCACCACCACCACCCCCTTATGGCAAGAAAAGGAGAAAGCTCTTATAAAGGGGAAAAGGAAGCTGGGAGGACTGTAGCAAAAAGTCCATGGCTTTTCACATTGGCTGAGTCCTTGCCAGGGAAGAAGTCTTCTTCCTGTTGGGCTCTGCTATAACCACAGGGTGTAAGAGCTCCGCCTTTAGTCCCCTGATTGTATTTAATTGAAGTTTCTGTTTAGTAATTTTTTACAGTCTTAAATTTCAGGACACTGTACAAATTTTACTGGCTCTCTTTGCCTTCATTTCCCCCCAGTCGTGTGGATAAAGTTACTGAGAGAACACAGTATATCTTAGTTAACAGGTTGAGGGCAGTGACAATAATCGCTGTAGCCTGTGTTCGTTGTGGCTGCATTTTAGAAGTAATTGTGTTTAATGCTGCCCATGTTTTAATAATAGGCAGCCTATCATTATAAGCGAAGTTCATTGTTGCTTTAAAATGACTCCCATGTGCAGGCTCTTGCTGCGGCCTACTTATTTAATCCTGGCAGACACTTACATGCCTGTATGGATCACTTATAGAAAGCCCACATTGTTTCCTCTCCTGTGAGAAAGGCTTTAGAGCCCTTTTCCTAAACGTCGCATATGTTATCAGTGGGTTCACAGATAGGTCATCATCCCCATTGACTTTAAAAGCTCTAAATGTAGTGATCTGTTTTTCATAATTCTTTGTGTTCGAGTGACTATACAGTAATCCGCCCATAACGGATGTTTAACAGGTGCATAAAATAAAAGCGTGCAAATGTCTTCTGCCTAATTTCCCCTTGTAGATGGGCAGTTTTTCTCCATTAGAAAAAGGCAAGTCTGTTTATAGAATGGCAAGACTATGTAACAGATCCTTTTCTGCATTGTGTCACTTTCCAGAATTTAGGAGAAAGAAACAGTATAATTCCTCGAACATGAAAATTATATAAGCTTCAGCTTCTAAATAAGCCAAAGCATGAGAACGACAGAACGTTAAATGTAGCTGCCTTGGGAGTGCTGTATTTAAACGGTGGGCAGAGATAGTTAACCTTGGCTTATATGCCAGATTCCTTGGGCTAATTTAACATCTTTCAGTGCCTATACTCATTTTGTTTTCCAACTCATGTACACTGGAGACATATTAAAATTAGAAAACTAAATTGTAAATATGTTTAAATATGTTTCCTCTAAAAAATTTACTTTAAAATGTTTAACATTCAAATCCACACACATGTTTTGGGATGTTCAGGATCATAAACAGAAGTACTAATAGAGATCAAGTGGTGATTTATTATCTTATTCATAGCTTTCACTTTAATATATTAAACTGAACATCTCAGCAAGTAAATATCAATTGCTTTATTTGCCATGCCCGCTGCAATCTTACACTATCTGTGTAACAAACATAATAGAAAATTGATTTTTCTCTTTTTTATGAAAAAAAGATCAATAAAGATTAAGTACAGGCTAAATAGATTGAATAACGGGATTTGACTCAGGGCAACCATTAGCTACAGAGAAAAGGAATGTTATATAGAGAATTGTGTAATATAATAATGGTATCCCCAAATCCCCCCATAGCATGGTATTAATGATATTATTCTTGCTTAAATTCACAACTAGAAGAAAAAAAACAGATGAAAAACAACTATATGGTTATGCATTATGGTTAATGGGTTTTTTTTCCTGTGTGCCTATTTATGGAAAGTTTTCTGTTTTTCTGATAATAATCCTTTTAAACCAAATTCCTACAGAGAAATATATATATATTTCTTTGCATATCAAAAATCTGGTGGAAAGAGGACATGGTTTTAGAGCTCTTACGGTTCTAAGAAAAAGTCTTATAATATAATCAATGACTTTTCTTGTGCTTGGTTAAAAATAACAGGGGGTAGTTTGTGTTTTAAAGAGATATCACACACAACCCATTTTAAAATTTTGTTTCACTGAGTTACACATATTTATTGAGCGCCTACGGGACCAGGGATTGGAGACGGTGAAAATGTAAATATGGTCCTTCCTCCCATAAATATATTTTCTATAGAGACAAACAATAGCAAGTAATCAGATTTATAAATGAGATAATATCACATGGTGGTAGGAGTTATGACAAATAAAAGCATAGCGTGATGGGCAGGAGATACTATTTTAGATAAGGTGGAGAGGAAAGTCCTTTTCAAGAAGGAGATATTTGGGCTGAAACTAGAATGTTGAGAAGGAGCTGGCCAGGCAAAATTGCAAAGAAGCTTGTTTTCAAACAGGGGAACAGCAAATGTAAGGGCCAGCAGGGAGCTGCCCGGTTCACCGCACAAATCATTGTTTATGATGTCTATTTGAATTCCATTTGGAATTAGAAAAGAAATGCTGCTGTAATCATCAAAGCACGACTTACCTATGAGGTCAGTCAGTACCTGTCCTGAGAACAGTGATGATTTGCATTTAATTGGCCACTTTAATTTTCATATCCTTTAATTCAGCAGACAATTTGCAATTTTCTGTCCAGCAAAATCTCCCTAACAAATGTAGTGTACAGATGAGAGGAAGCTTCTGATTTATCATTCAAGTCATTCAGGGCCCAAATCACAATCTTTTTTTTTTTCTCCCCAGTAAAATAATATAACCAGTTCACTGCGCTGGCTGAGGGCTTTTCAGGACTCCATCCATCTTACAATTGCCCATTTCAACAAGATTTGGCTGTCCCCCATCTGCAATATGCATTTTGTCAGGAAAACAATGCCAATTCCTCATCAAACAACACAACCGTGACAGTCATGGAAAGGGGACCATACCCCCAACAACTGCTAATAGGTCCTTTGTACTGCTGTTAGAATTTTTCTTAAGAAAGATCACTTTCTAACATTAAAGCCAGAAACCGTAACTCATTAACAAGAATGAGAGACTCGTTTGTTTTTAGTTAAAAATGAGATGAGAATGTGTTTCAAAGGAATGAAAGTCTAAAGTAAAAGGGGGGAAATGCAAATAACAAAGAAAACCTGTCTTCAGAAATTGTAGGCAAGCTGTCTCAGCAGGAAAAGGGAAAATAAGAGAGAATAAAGAATTAAACGTTTTAATGCAGTTTCTGCCATTAAGTCATTACTGCTTGTACTAATTCAACAGTATTATGAATGCAGAGAATTATAGCGTATGTCCTCCATCATAGGTGTGTTGTGACACATAAATAATGAAAAGTAAAATGTTATTTAGCCACTTCCTAAAACATGGGAGCATCTGCATTTACACCTCAATAATTCCAAATGCTTCAAAAGTAATTAAGGGATATCTATAAAGACATAGATTTATTATTATACTTTCAAGGGTACATTCTCACTTAATGCAATGAATAACAAAGTTCTTCCATGCAGAGTTTATACAAGGGTCCAAAATTTAGAAGTATTTGTAATTAAGAGCACTGATTATGTGAAAAGTCTCATAGAGTATTTATAAAAATTTAATCTTCTGAAATGCCTATATATTTCCTTTATAACCTTTAAACAAATTTGGTTTTGCATTTAGATACATGTAGCAACATACAAAAATAAACTCCAATGCCCATATTTCATAATTTTGAATCTCACCAATGTGAGAATGTCAATCACCACCCATATATCGAGTGGCCGTATTTCCAGAACTAAAATTAGGACAAATAATAGAGTCATAAATATTGGAATTTTGAAGACCTTAAAAACAATTTTTAAGGAGAATAGGCCTAGCTATTAATCAAGACTATTCATCAACCCCCAGGACACATAATAGACACAAAGCAATATGGGGTGCTGACCCTCCATGCAGTCGAAAATTCAAGTATAATTTACAGTCGGCCCTTTGTATCGGAAGTTCCTCTGTATCCGAGGATTAAACCAACCACGAATTGTGTAGCACTGAGGTATTTATTATTGAAAAATATCTGCGTATGAGTGGGCCTGCACAGTTCAAACCCCTGTTGTTCAAGGGTCAACTGTACTTTAGTTTTTAGGGATTTGACCTACACTTTCAAATTTTCAGCCAAATTGACATACCCTTTCATAAATTCATATTTTTCTATATCCTGGCCCCAGTCACTAACCTTCACCTTGAACTCCTTCACCTAGTGAATTCCTCCTCATTCGTTAAGTCCTGGCTTAAATAGCAACATATGTTAAAATTAGCTCAACTATACTCCAATAAAAATTTTTTTAAAACTAAAAAAAAATAAAATTAGCTCGTCTGCTGAATGGCTACTAAGTGTCCAATGGCTACTAACATTATCTCACTTATTATTTACAATAAATTTGTGATATTTCTCCAATAAGAAAATACAATAAATTGTTTAATGCAAGTGCTCTCAAGCTACCTGTGGTAAGGAACCGTTTTATTTTTATTTGCAGCCCATCATTAACCAAAAATTTTTAAAATATAAAAGTAAATAAAAACATGAAATGAAAAAAGCTATAAAACTACAAGCCCCAATTTATTTATTATTGTACTGAACAGACAGAAAATCTCTCTATCAATCTGCTGTTAAGTTTACAGATTCTATGTTTCTGTACTTTCTCAAAACTGACTGAGAACACACACTTCTTGGAGCAGCTCTGATGCACAGACATCAGAGCAGCCCAGTTCAGCAATGTGTTCTCAAGTAGCAGGGCAGGATTCTTTTGACTCCAAGGTTTTGTTCTGAACTTGTAAACCATAAGACTTCCTTCCACACTTCAGAAATCTGGACAAAACTGTCAATAGGCCCCGGTGAGAAATGCTTTTCTCAGATACCATTTCACACTAAGTCTTGCCTCATTTCCTGTCCCCATGCTAACCTTTCTCTGTGTGAAGGACAGTGAGAACATTAATTAAGGAAGTATTAAGGAAACGCAGCCACAAGGGTGTGGTCCTATGACTCAAGAGAACAAAATAGAGCACTGTCCTCTAGCCAAGTTATTCAGTCTTAGATAAGCCACAAACGAAGCATCAAGTTCTTCTGTCAGGGTGTCCTCTGGAGTGAGCTGTCTGCCCGCTGCTGTTTCCAATACTCCCCATGACCTCAGTTACAGATTTCCTATAAACAGTTGCCTGAAGGAGAACACCGACAGTTCTCTGAGCCTAAGCAATAATCTATAGCACTGGGAAGATTTTAAAAATGAGAATGTCTCACAGAGACAACTAAATTGGCAGAAGCCACGTACTCAGTTTACATTTCGAAACAGAACAAATGACTTAGACCAGAAACATCTACATTCAAGTCATTTCCCTGTCTTCAGGATACTGTGAGGGATCTAGTTTCACAATTTCCTCACTAAAAAGCCTATTGTGGTGTGTGATTCTTTTTCCCCCCAAAGTAAATGTGTGACCTGCCTCAAAGGTAAATACAAGTGTTCAAAATTTAGAAGACAGAAAAGTGTAACATCGTTTACTGTTTGGTTCTTTCTAATCTCACTAACAGTTTTAAAAGAATCTTAAAGGGGCTTCCCTGGTGGCAGAGTGATTAAGAATCCGCCTGCCAATGCAGGGGACACAGGCTCCAGCCCTGGTCTGGGAAGATCCCAAATGCCGCGGAGCAACTAGGCCCGTGAGCCACAACTACTGAGCCTGCGCGTCTGGAGCCTGTGCTCCGCAACGGGAGAGGCCGAGACAGTGAGAGGCCCGTGCACCGCGATAAAAAAAAAAAAAAGAGGCCGCGATAGTGAGAGGCCCACGCACCGCGATGAAGAGTAGCCCCCGCTTGCCGCAACTAGAGAAAGCCCTCGCACAGAAACGAAGACCCAACACAGCCAAAAATAAATATAAAAATAAATAAATACATTTTTTAAAAAAGACCTAAAAGAAGAAATACATGGCGAATATCTAAAAAAAAAAAACTTAAAGTCCTGTTTCAGTGAGTCATTTTAATTCAGAATTTAATACACACAAACTATTAACTTCAGAATCTAATAACTTGCTATAAATATCAATTGCTTCCTTCCCTTGAAACAGCCAAAACCTAAAATAAACACTGAAATATATTTCTGACACATTGAAAAGCATGGTGGGGGATTTATTGTCATTTACACAACTGAATATTATCACAAAAGAAAAGGTCAGTGGATAGATGCAAGTAATTTGATGTGGGTCGCCTGACCTAATGATTAATCAGGCCCTGAGCACGTGTACTGACTACTGCACCCACCTTTACAATTCTGTCTCTGAGCACACAGATCTATACTTCAAACAGGAGACCAGCACAAGGCAACAACCTCCCCAATCATGACATATTTGTAAACTGTGATGGAAGAAGAAGCTTTATTCTGAAGTCAGCTTCAAAAAGACTATTGCTGGCAACAAATGATCTTGTTCGTGGTCTCTATAACTGGGTTACATTTGAAAATGTGGTACCATTTTCACTTATAGAGACCACCAAGATAATTTTAGCATGTTCTAGAATGTTCTTCATTGTTGTTATGTTAATTATGTACATGTTCCACTACCTGAGATGGGGCTCTGGACATGCTACCCCAAAACATGGAACCTTGGCATATTGAAGATTTTAAAATGAAGGAGTTTAAGAAAACAGCAGAAGCAGGAAAGTCAATGTGACCTTCCTCACTACTTCTCCCCTGAAATGGGTCATAAAAACCTCAGGTGAGAGGTGCTCTTCCTATCCCCGGAGGAAAGGAGGAGCATCCTTATCTCCAAAAACAGGACTCTGAGAAGAATCTGAGCAAACAGGCCTCGCTAAATGTCTCCAGTTTTTTATATTTACCTTATATTCTTTAACTTATCATATTCCTCCACGACTGTTGCTGATGAAAATAATCAATAAACAGTCACTAATAAGAATAGAGTTTTATTTGAGCAAACTGAGGACTAACCTGGAAGCCTGCTTCCCAGATTACTCTGAGAAACTTCTCTGGAGAAGCAGGGTTTTCAACACAGTTTTTTATCTGGTCAAAGAACATTAAACACGTCAGGGTTATATTTCTTCAAGCTTTCAAAAAAAAAAAGGAACCGTCCAGCATATACACAGCAAGTCAACATGACCTTGACACCTGGGAAGGGAATCAAAGGAGTACCAGTATCGGCGTCTCAGGGAGACATTTAATCTTTATTTTTAATATGGACCACCTTTACTTTTGGTCATGTGTTCTTTCCTCTAATAATTAAAGCAGATGTACAATGTGTGTTTGATAGGCCACAAACAGGCTGTGTTAGCTAGCATAAAACTCAAGTTAGCTCAGGTATAAGCCAGAATGACTTCCCCATACCTCAGTATGTGAAAATTTCTTTTATTACTGTCCATTCTTCATCAAACCTAGCATAAACACTCATGCCTAACTGCTTTTGTGGGTCTTCATTTCCTACGAAGTCTCCTGTGTCACATAAAACATAATTTTTTATGCTTTTCTCCTGTTAATCTGTCTTTGTCAGTTTAATTTTCAGATCCAGCCAGAGACTCTAAGAAGGTCGAGGAAATTTTTTTTCTTTCCCTACACCTGATTATGGCCAAGATGTTGGTTTCAACTTCGGCTTTTCCTTTTTTTCTCTCCATTCTACTACCGCATGAGACAATAATTCCCTCTATCCACTATCAAGTCACGGCTCAGTGACCTGGGATAAATTTTCCAAATTGAGGATTATCCATTCTTTTCCTTTTTCTCTTCTGCTTCGTGTCCTTTCACATTCTAGTAATTAATCAATACTTTCAAAGATCCAGTGGAAAGTGGGAGGGGGGGTAATGAAGTCAATTCTGCTGCTTATTAGGAATTCTCACAAAGTATAACAGAAACCAAAAGCTAAAATGAGATTTTTCTCTGCACTGCCTTCACATCATTAGCATGAAGAATCAAGAGCTAGCTGAACACTGATAAGTGAGCCAGTAGTTTAGAATTGTCCTGAGGCAATTTTCAATTTTCTGTTTCCTTTCTTTGTAAGTAATTCTCTTCTCTATAGATGCACTTAGTATTGCTTTCACATTTACCCCTCTTTCAGGAGAGTAGGTCTTCATCCTTGTGTAGCAAAGATTTGTAGTATTTCTTTTAAGCTTTTTATCAAGACCTCAAAAAAACTTGCATCTACAACACATATTGCATTAGTTTGGATTTTTTAGTTGTAAGTAACAAAACAGCTTGAACTAGTTAAGGTGCACAGGTTGATTTATTGGAAAGACACTGAAGTGTCTCCCGAAATGAAAATAACTAAAACAAACAGGATGGCTCCAGAGTCAATGGGAACTAAAAATGAAGATTCTCCTGTAGCATCTCTCTTTTTTTTCGCTTTTTTTCTGGATGTTGGCCTTCTTCTTTCAGGCTTTCTCCCTGGAGAAAGGACATGGTTGCAGTGACTTTGAGGGGTCACACCCTTAAGGTTCCATGACCAGAGAGGACAGGGAACTTTCCCCATAAGATATAATTAGAAAATCTGGGGAGGGACAACGTTCTGGTTCAGGCTGGTTTAGCTTCTCATTCCCAGCCTTATTACTAATCAGAGGTTATTGGGGAAGTTTCTTTTTATCCTTATTAGTTGTTTTTTAAAACAACTAATACGGATAAATTTTTTAAAAATATTTTTATATTACTTTTTTTTAACTACAAAGCGATTTTATTTTGTTTTCCTTCCAGTTTTATTGAGATATAATTGACATACAGCACTGTATAAGTTTGAAGGGTATAGCATAAGGATTTGACTTACATACATCATAGAACAATTACCACAATAAGTTTAGTGAACATCCAGCATCTCATATAGATATAAAAGAAGAGAAAAAAACATTTTTTTCCCTTGTGATGAGAACGCTTAGGTTTCACGCTCTTAACAACTTTCATATATAGCATACAGCAGTGTTAATTATACTTATCATGTGGAACATTATATCCCAAGTGCTGATTTATTTTATAACTGTAATTTTTAATCTTTTGACAGCCTTCCTCAAATTACCCCTCCACCCCATGGTAACAACAAATCTGATCTTTTTTTTCTATGAGTTAGTTGGTTTGTTTGTTTTTGAAATATAATTGACCTACAATGCTATGTTAGTTCCTGTAATAAAACTTAGTGTTTGATATTTCTATACATTTTAAAATGAGCATCATGATTAGGTCTAGTTACAAAATGTCACCATACAAAAACATTGCATAGTTATTGATTGTATTCCCCAGACTGTACATTTCATAACTGTGACTCATTATTTGGCACCTAGAATTTTGTACCTCTTAATCTCCCTGGCCTATTTCTCTCCTCTTTTCTCCCTAACCCCCTCCCCTCTGGCAACCACCTGTTTATTCTCTGTATCTATAAATCTGTTTTTGTTTAGCTGTTTTTTCATTTGGTTTTTTTAAAATTCCACACATACAGTGTTTGTCTTTTTCTGTTCAACTTATTTCACTTAGCATAATATCCTCTAGGTCCATCCATATTGTCACAAATGGCAAGATTTCATTCTTTTCTATGGCTGAGTAATATTCCATTGTGTATGTGTATATACATATATATATATACCTTATCTTCTTTATCCAGTCACCTATTGATGGGAACATGGGTTGCTTCCATATCTTGCCTATTGTAAATAATACTTCAAAGAATATTGGAGTGCATGTATCTTTTCTAATTAGTGTTTTTATTTTCTTCAGATAAATCCCCAGGAGTGAAATTACTGGATCATTTGGTAGTTCTCTTCTTAGTTTTTTGAGGAATCTCCTTACTGTTTTCCATAGTGGCTGCACCAATTTACATCCTCGGCAACACTTGTGTTTTGTTGTTTTTTTGATCAAAGCCATTCTGACAGGTGTGAGGTGGTTTTCTCACCATGGCTTTGATTTGCATTTCCCTCATGATTAGTGATGTTGAGCATCTTTTCATATGCCTGTTGGCCATCTGTACATCTTCTTTGGAAAAATGTCTATTCGGATCTTCTGGCCATTAAAAAAAATTTTTTTTTGATGTTGAATTGTATGAGTTCTTTATATGTTTTGGATATTAACCCCTTATTAGATATATTGTTTGCAAATATCTTTTCCCATTCAGTAGGTTGTTTTTTCATTTTGTTGCTAGTTTCTGTCACTGTGCAAAAGCTTTTAGTTTGATGTAGTCCATTTGTTAATTTTTGCTTTTGTTGCCCTTGCCTGAAGAGACTATCCAAAAAAATATTACTAAGACAAATGAGAGTACTGCCCTATGTTTACTTCTACAAGTTTTATGGTTTCAGGTCTTATGTTTAAGCCTTTAATCCATTTTGAATTTAATTTTGTGCGTGGTGTGAGAGAGTAGTCCAGTTTGATTCTTTTGCATGTAGCTGTCCAGTTTCTCCAACACCATTTATTGAAGAAGCTGTCTTTTCCCCATTGTTTATTCTTGACTCCTTTGTCATAGATTAATTGCCCATGTAAGTATGGGTTCATTTCTGGGCTCTCTATTCTGTTCCACTGATCTATGTGTCTGTTTTTGTGCCAGTACCATACTGTTTTGATTATTGTAGCTTTGTAGTATAGCTTGAAATCAGGGAGCATGATATCTCCAGGTTTGTTCTTTCTCAAGATTATTTTGGCTATTTCAGGTCTTTTGTATTTCCATACACATTTTAGAATTATTTGTTCTAGTTCTGTGAAAACTGTCATTGTTATTTTGATAGGGATTGCATTGAATCTGTAGACTGCCTTGGAAAGTATGGCCATTTAAACAATATTAATTCTTCCAAACCATGGACACAGTATATATTTCCATCTGTTTGTGTCATCTTCAATTTCTTTCATCAGTGTCTTATAGTTTTCCAAGTACAGTTCCTTTACCCACTTAGATTTCTTCCTAGGTATTTTATTGTTTTTGATGGAATTAGAAATGGGATAGTTTTCTTAATTTCTCTGATAGTTCATTGTTAGTGTACAGAAATACAACATATATCTGTATATTAATTTTATATCCTGCAAATTTACTGAATTCATTGATGAGCTCTTGTAGTTTTTTGGTTGCATCTTGAGGATGCTATGTATCATTCCACGTCATCTGCAAACAGAGACAGTTTTATTTCTTTCTTTCCCATTTGGATTTCTTTTATTTGTTTTTCTTATCTGATTGCTGTGGCAAGGACTTCCAATACTATGTTGAATAAAAGTGGCGAGAGGGAGCATCCTTGCCTTGTTCCTGACATTAGAGGAAATGTTTTCAGCTTTTCACTGTTGAGTATGATATTAGCAGTGGGCTTGTCATATATGGCCTTCATTATACTGAGTTATGTTCCCTCTATACCCACTTTGTTGAGCGTTTTTATCATAAATGAATGTTGAATGTTCTCAAAAGCTTTTTCTGCATCTATTGAGATGATATGATTTTCATTCTTCAGTTTGTTAATATGGTATATCACATTGATCAATTTATGGGTATTGAACCACCCTTGCATCCCGGGGATAAATCCCATATGATCATGGTATATGGTCCTATTAAAGTATTGTTGAATTCGGTTTGATAATATTTTGTTGAGGATTTTTGTATCTATGTTCATCAGTGATATTGGCCTGTAATTTTCTTTTTTTGTGATATCTTTGTCTGGTTTTGTTGTCAGGGCGATGTTGGCCTTGTAGAATAAATTCAGAAGAATTCCTTCCTCTGCAATTTTTTCGTATAGTTTGAGAAGGATAGGTGTTAACTGTCCCCAAAATATTTGGTAGAATTTACATGTGAAGCCATCTGGCCCTGGACTTTAGTTTTCTGGGAATTCTTTTATTAATGACTCGATTTCATTACTGGTAATTGGTCTATTCATATTTTCTTTTTCTTCCTGGATCAGGCTTAGGAGATTGAACATTTCTAGGAATTTGGCTGTTTCTTCTAGTTTGTCCATTTTATTGGTGTATAATTGCTCATTGTAATCTCTTACAATCCTTTGTATTTCTGTGTGTTGCTTGTAACTACCCCTTTTTCATTTCTGATTTATTGATTTGGGCTCTCTCTTTCTTTTTCTTGATGAATCTGACTAAGGGTTTATCAATTTTCTTTATCTTTTAAAAGATCCAGCTCTTAGTTTCATTAATCATTTCTAGTGCTTTTTATCTCTATTTTATTTATTTCTGCCCTGGTCATTAAGATTTCTTTCCTTGTACTGACTTTGGGTTTTGTTTTTTCTTCTTCTAGTTTCTTTAAGTGTAAATTTAGGTTGTTTATTTGAGATTGTCCTTATTTCTTGAGGTAGGCTTTGATTGCTATAAATTTCCCTCTTAGGACTGCTTTTATTGCTTCCCATATATATATATTTTAAATTTTAATACCTTTATTGGAATATAATTGCTTTACAATGTTGTGTTAGTTTCTGTTTCACAACAAAGTGAATCAGCTATAAGTATACATATATCCCCATATCCCCTCACTCTTGAGCTTCCCTCCCATCCTCCCTTCCTCCCTATCCCACCCCTCTAGGTCATCACAAAGCATCAAGTTGATCTCCCTGTGCAATGCAGCAGCTTCCCACTAGATATCCACTTTACATTTGGTAGTGTATATATGTCAGTGCTACTCTCTCACTTTGTCCCAGCTGCCCCTTCCCCACCATGTCATCAAGTCCATTCTCTACATCTGCATCTTTATTCCTGCTATGCCACTAGGTTCAGCATTATTGTATTTTTCGATTCCATATATTTGTGTTAGCATATGGTATTTGATTTTCTCTTTCTGACTTACTTCACTCTGTATGACAGACTCTAGGTCCATCCACCTCACTACAAATAACTCAATTATTTTTCCTTTTTATGGCTGAGTAATATTCCATTGTATATATGTGCCACATTTTCTTTACCCATTCATCTGTCATTGGACATTTAGGTTGCTTCCATGTCCTTCCAATTGTAAATAGTGCTGCAATTAATATTGTGATACATGTATCTCTTTGAACTATGGTTTTCTCAGGGTATATGCCTAGTAGTGGGATTGCTGGGTATATGGTAGTTCTATTCTTAGATTTTTAAGGAACCTACATACTGATCTCCATAGTGGCTGTTTCAATTTACATTCCCACCAACAGTGCAAGAGGGTTCCATTTTCTCCACACCTTCTCCAGCATTAATTGTTTGTAGATTTTTGATGATGGCCATTCCGACCAGTGTGAGGTGATATCTCATTGTAGTTCTGATTTGCGTTTCTCAACTGATTAGTGATGTTGAGCATCCTTCCATGTGTTTGTTGGCAATCTGTATATCTTCTTTAGAGAAATGTCTATTTAGGTCTTCTGCCCATTTTGGGATTGGGTTGCTTGATTTTTTTTTTTTTTTGCGGTACACGGGCCTCTCACCATTGTGGCCTCTCCCGTTGTGAAGAACAGGCTCCAAATGCACAGGCTCAGTGGTCATGGCTCACGGGCCTAGCCGCTCCGCGGCACGTGGGATCTTCCTGGACCGGGGCATGAACCCCTGTCCCCTGCATCAGCAGGCGGACTCTCAACCACTGCGCCACCAGGGAAGCCTGGGTTGCTTGATTTTTGATATTGAGCTGATATTGTATATTTTGGAGATTAATCCTTTGTCAGTTGCTTCATTTGCAAATATTTTCTCTCATTCTGAGGATTTTCTTTTCCTCTTATTTGTAGTTTCCTTTGTTTTACAAAAGCTTTTAAGTTTCATTAGGTCCCATTTGTTTATTTTTGTTTTTATTTCCATTTCTTTAGGAGGTGGGTCAAAAAGGATCTTGCTGTGATTTATCATAGAGTGTTCTACTATGTTTTCCTCTAAAAGTTTTATAGTATCTGGACTTACATTTAGGTCTTTAATATATTTTGAGTTTATTTTTGTGTATGGTGTTAGGAAGTGTTCCACTTTCATTCTTTTACGTGTAGCTCTCCAGTTTTCCCAGCACCACATATTGAAGAGACTGTCTTTTCTCCACTGTATATTCTTGCCTCCTTTATCAAAGATAAGGTGACCATATGTGCGTGGGTTTATCTCTGGGCTTTCTGTCCTGTTCCGTTGATCTATAGTTCTGTTTTTGTGCCAATACCATACTGTCTTGATTACTGTAGCTTTGTAGTAGAGTCTGAAGTCAGGGATTCTGATTCCTCCAGCTGCGTTTTTCTTTCTCAAGATTGCTTTGGCTATTCAGGGTCTTTTGTGTTTCCATACAAATTGTGAAATTTTTTGTTCTAGTTCTGTGAAAAATGCCATTGGTAATTTGATAGAGATTGCATTGAGTCTGAAGATTGCTTTGGGTAGTATAGTCGTTTTCACAATGTTGATTCTTCCAATCCAAGAACATGGTATATCTCTCCATCTATTTGTATCATCTTTAATTTCTTTCATCAGTGTCTTATAGTTTTCTGCATACAGGTCTTTTGCCTCCTTAGGTAGGTTTATTCCTAGGTATTTGATTCTTTTTGTTGCAGTGGTGAATGGGAGTGTTTCCTTAATTTCTCTTTCTTATTTTTCATCATTAGTATATAGGAATGTAAGAGATTGATGTGCATTAATTTTGTATCCTGCTACTTTACCAAATTCATTGATTAGTTCTAGTAGTTTTCTGGTAGCTTATTTAGGATTCTCTATGTATAGTATCATGTCATCTGCAAACAGTGACAGCTTTACTTCTTCTTTTCCAATTTGGATTCCTTTTATTTCTTTTTCTTCTCTGATTGCTGTGGCTAAAACGTCCAAAACTATGTTGAATAATAGTGGTGAGAGTGGGCACCCTTGTCTTTTCCTGATGTTAGATGAAATGGTTTCAGTTTTTCAACATTGAGAACGATGTTGGCTGTGGGTTTGTCATATATGGCCTGTATTATGTTGAGGTAAGTTCTCTCTATGCCTACTTTCTGGAGAGTTTTTATCATAACTTGGTGTTGAATTTTGTCAAAAGATTTTTCTGCATCTACTGAGATGATCATATGGTTTTTATCCTTCAATTTGTTAATACAGTGAATCACATTGATTGACTTGCGTATATTGAAGAATCCTTGCATTTCTGGGATAAACCCCACTTGTTCATGGTGTATGATCCTTTTAATGTGCTTTTGGATTCTGTTTGCTAGTATTTTGTTGAGGATTTTTGCATCTCTGTTCATTAGTGATATTGGCCTGTAGTTTTCTTTTTTTGTGACATCTTTGTCTGGTTTTGGTATCAGGGTGATGGTGGCCTCGTAGAATGAGTTTGCGAGTGTTCCTCCCTCTGCTGTATTTTAGAAGAATTTGAGAAGAATAGGTCTTACCTCTTCTCTAAATGTTTGATAGAATTCACCTGTTAAGCCATCTGACCCTGGGCTTTTGTTTGTTGGGATATTTTAAATCACAGTCTCAATTTCAGTGCTTGTGATTGGTCTGTTTATATTTTCTATTTCTTCCTGTTTCAATCTCAGAAATTTGTGCTTTTCTAAGAGTTTTTCCATTTCTTCCAGGTTGTCCAGTTTATTGGCATATAGTTGCTTGTAGTAGTCTCTAATGATCCTTTGTGTTTCTGCAGTGTCAGTTGTTACTTCTCCTTTTTCATTTCTAATTCTGTTAATTTGAGTCTTCTCCCGTTTTTTCCTGAGGAGTCTGGCTAATGGTTTATCAATATTGTTTATGTTCTCAAAGAACAAGCTTTTAGTTTTGTTGATCTTTGCTATTGTTTCCTTCATTTCTTTTTCATTTATTTCTAATGTGATCTTTATGATTTCTTTCCTTCTCCTCACTTTGGTCTTCTTTCTCTAATTGCTTTAGGTGTAGGGTTAGGTTGTTTATTTGAGATATTTCTTCTTTCTTGCAGTAGGATTGTATTGCTATAAACGTCTCTCTTAGAACTGCTTTTGCTGCATCCGATAGGTTTGGGGTTGTCGTTTTTTCATTGTCATTTGTATCTAGGTGTTTTTTTATTTCCTCTTTGATTCTTCAGTGATCTCTTGGTTGTTTAGTAGCATATTGTTTAGCCTCCTTGTGTGTGTATTTTTCCAGTTTTTTTCCTGTAATTGATATCTAGTCTCATAGCATTGTGGTCACAAAAGATGCTTTATACAATTTCAATTTTCTTATATTTACTGAGGCTTGATTTGTGACCCTAGATGATGTGATCTATGCTGGAGAATGTTCCATGAGCAACTGAGAAGAAAGTGTATTCTGTTGTTTTCAGATGGAATGTCCTATAAATATCAATTATGTCCACTTGGTCTAATGTGTTATTTAAAGCTTGTGTTTCCTTACTTACTTTCTGTTTGGATGATCTGTCCATTGGTGTAAGTTGGGTGTTAAAGTCACCCGCTATTATTGTGTTAGTGTTGATTTCCCCATTTATGGCTGTTAGCATTTGCCTTATGTATTGAGGTGCTCCTATGTTGGGTGCATAAATATTTACAATTGTTACATCTTCTTCTTCGATTGATCCCTTGATCATTGTATAGTGCCCTTCCTTGTCTCTTGTAATAGTCTTTATTTTAAAGTCTGTTTTGTCTCATATGAGAATTGCTACTCCAACTTTCTTTTGATTTCCATTTGCATGGAATATCTTTTTCTATCCACTCACTTCCAGTCATTATGTGTTCCTACATCTGAACTGGGTCTCTTGTAGACAGCATGTATGGGTCTTGTTTTTCTATCCATTCAGCCAGTCTGTGTCTTTTGGTTGGGGCATTTAATCTGTTTACATTTAAGGTAATTATTGATAAGTATGTTCCTATTTCCATTTTCTTAATTGTTTTGGGTTTGTTTTTGTAAGTCTTTTCCTTCTTTTGTGTTTCCTGCCTAGAGAATTTCCTTTAGCATTTGTTGTAAAGCTGGTTTGGTGGTGCTGAATTCTCTTAATTTTTGCTTGTCTGTAAAGCTGTTGATTTCTCCATCGAATCTGAATGAGATCCTTGCTGGGTAGAGTAATCTTGGTTGTACGTTTTTCCCTTTCATCACTTTAAATATATCTTGCCCCTCCCTTCTGGCCTGTAGAGTTTCTGATGAAAGATCAGCTGTTAACCTTATAGGGATTCCCTTGTATGTTATTTGTTGCTTTTCCCTTGTTGCTTTTAATATTTTTTCTTTGTATTTAATTTTTGATAGTTTGATTAATATGTGTCTTGGCCTGTTTCTCTTTGGGTTTATCCTGTATGGGACTTTCTGTGCTACCCGGACTTGATTATTTCCTTTCCCATGTTAGGGAAGTTTTCGACTATAATCTCTTCAAATATTTTCTCAGACCCTTTTTTTCTTCCTCTTCTGGGATGCCTATGATTCAAATGTTGGTGTGTGTAATGTTGTCCCTGAGGTCTCTGAGACTGTCCTCCGTCCTTTTCATTCTTTTTTCTTTATTCTGCTCCCTGGCCGTTATTTCCACCATTTTATCCTATAGCTCACTTATCCATTCTCCTGTCTCAGTTATTCTGCTATTGATGCCTTCTAGAGTATTTTTAGTTTCAGTTATTGTGTTGTTCATCACTGTTTATTTGCTCTTTAGTTCTTCTAGATCTTTGTTAAATGTTTCTTGTATTTTCTCCATTCTGTTTCCGAGATTTTGGATCATCTTTACTATCATTACTCTGAATTCTTTTTCAGGTAGCTTGCGTATTTCATCTTCATTTATTTGGTCTTGTAGGTTTTTACCTTGCTCCTTCATCTGTAACATATTTTTTTGTCATTTCATTTTTTATTCTTTTGATGGGTGGTGCTGTATTCCTGTCTTACTGGTTGTTTGGCCTGAGGCATCCAGCACTGGGGTTTGCAGACAGTTAAATGATAGAGCTGGGTCTTGGTGCTGAGTTTAGGACCTCCGGGAAGCATCACTCCAATTAATATTCCCTGTGGTGTGAGATTCTCTGTTAGTCCAGTGGTTTAGACTCAGAGCTCCCACCACAGGAGCTCAGGCCTGACCTCCAGCCTGGGAACCAAGATCCCGCAAGCTGCATGGTGCGACAAAAAAGAAAAGAGAAAGAAAAAAAGGAGCAGTACAATACCAAAAAATAAAAAACAAAATAAAATTAGAAAGATAAAAAATATATTAGGAAAAATATAATTGAAACAACTGCAACAAGGTAAAATAAAACCACAACAGAAAAAAGAAAAAAAAGGGGGGAGGTGTGGGGGGAACAAGCCAAAAGGAGAGAACAATAACGAAGTATAAAGAATAAAATAAAATTAGAAAAATAAAAGATTTATTAGGAAAAATATAAATGAATCAACAACAATGAATCAACAAGGTAAAACAGAATTCCAACCTAAAAGAGGAAAAAAGAAAAAAAAAGCCTTGGCTATGGGGCCGGAGTTTGAACTTAGTCAGGGGCAGGCTTTAGGGTGTTGCAGGACCTAGGTGGGTTGGGGGGTGACAGAGCATGATGACGGGGGGTGACAGCCAGAAAAGGCCTTGGGGTCAGGGCCTAGGCAGGGCAACGTTAAAGTGTGGAGTTGGGCCTCTGCTTAGGACCTGCACAGAAGGGGAGAGGCAGCACATCCAAAGATGGGCCTCTGGAGTGTGGAGTTCTGGAGTTTGGAGGTATGGCCCTGGGTGAAGGTGTGTGGGTGGGGTTTAGGCCCAGCACATTGGAGGGGGTCGCCGAGTGTAGAGGTAGAGCCCTGGGTGGCGGTGTAGGGGTGGGGCTTGGGCTCTGCGTGGCAGGAGGGAGGCTCCGAGGGCCGAGGAATAGGCCTGGGAGCCCAACTGGCTCCCTGATGCCTAAGTGGACAGGGAAAACGCTGGCCACGTTCCCTTCTGTTCCTCTGCACCCCTCCCCCACTGTCTCCCACAAGGTCTCCCCCATCCCTGCTGGACCCCTAACAGTGGGTAGGTTCTGCTGGGTGTGGGAACTCCTCCCCTCCCCCAGCCAACCCTCAGGGGTGCTGGTCCTGGACGTCCAGCCTTTACTTTTGCTCTCCCTTCCCTCCCTCCCACTCCCTCAGGACCCACATGGCTGGAGGGGGCCTCAGTGGGCAGAGGATCAGGCCCAGGAGTTCAGCAGGTTCCTGGGGGCCCAAGAGGGCAGGGGAAAACTGGCCACACTCCCTTTTGATCCTCTGTCCTCCCAGTGGTCCCCCAATTCCCCCTTTGGTCGTGGGATCCCTTCCCCTTCGCCAGCTGCTGAGAGGGTGTGCAGAAAAGGGAACCTTCTTGCACTATTGGTGGGAATGTAAATTGATACAGCCACTATGGAGAACAGTATAGAGGTTCCTTAAAAAACTAAAAATAGAATTACCATATGACCCAGCATTCCCACTCCTGGGCATATACCCTCAGAAAACCTTAATTCAAAAAGAGACGTGTACCACAATGTTCATTGCAGCACTCTTTACAATAGCCAGGACATAGAAGCAACTTAAATGTCCATCAACAGATGAATGGGTAAAGAAGATGTGGCACATATATACAATGGAATATTACTCAGCCATAAAAAGAAACAAAATTGAGTTATTTGTAGTGAGGTGGATGGACAAATAGTCTGTCACACATACAGAGTGAAGTAAGTCAGAAAGAGAAAAACAAATACCGTATGCTAACACATATATATGGAATCTTAAAAAAAAAAATTGGTTCTGATGAACCTGGGGCAGGACAGGAATAAAGATGGAGACATAGAGAATTGACTTGAGGACACAGGGAGGTAGAAGGTTAAGGTGGGACAAAGTGAGAGGGTAGCATTGACATATATACACTACCAAATGTAAAATAGATAGCTAGTGGGAAGCAGCTGCATAGCACAGGGAGATCAGCTCGGTGCTTTGTGACCCCCTAGAGGGTTGGGATAGGGAGGGTGGGAGGGAGTCGCAAGAGGGAGGGTATATGAGGATATATGTATGCATATAGCTGATTCACTTTGTTATACAGCAGAAACTAACATACCGTTGTAAAGCAATTATACTCCAATAAAGATGCTAAAAAAAAAAAACCAAAGCAGTGTGCCAGTTGAAGAATAAAGCAAGGAAAGAAAAGAAACCAATAAAAATGATTTAAAAAATAATAATAATAAAGTACAATAACAAGGGAAAAAACACAGGACAACAGAAAAGCAAAGTAGAAATGGAAATATAGTAAAAAAAAAAAAGCAAAGAAAAATATATTAATGCAAAAGAGGAATAAAATATAAGGGAAAAGAATGCAGAACAACAGAAAAGTAAAGAAAAATAGAAATGTATAAAAAATAAAAATATGTTATAAAACATGGAGATCCCAAAATACTAAATAAAGACTAAAACAACAACAAACAAACAAAAGAAGAAAGAAAAACAAACAAAAGCTCGAACCAACGACAGAATGAATCAAAACATAGTAAAATTAATTATAATAATTATGTTTCCCTGGGGTCTCTGCTGTGAGTGTCCTTGCACACGCTGTGAGCCACAGCCCACCTCCGCCTCCCCAAGAGGCTCTCCTCTGCCTCTGGGCTGGTCTCTAGACCTGCTGCGGGCCCTGTGGGGACCACTCAGGCTCTGATCTGGCCCAATTCCCGTGTGTGCTGCCCCCAAAGTCAACAGCTGCCAGAGCTAGACATTTTTCATTTGTGGGAACACTCATTGTCTACTCAGATATTCCGTAGATGCAGGGTCTACCTAGCTGATCGCGGGGATTTAATCTGCAGCTTGTACAGCTGATGGAAAGATTTTCGATCTTCTTCCTTGGTCACCCCGTCCCTGGGGTTCAGCTTTGGTTCTATCCCCACCTCTGCATGTTGTCCACCCACAGAAGCCTGGTCCTGAGGCTGCCTTGGAGGTCTTGGGTCACCCCTGTGAGGACTGGGCGCAGAGGTGGTATGACTGCTTGGTTCATGGGAGCCCCGGTGGTGCCAAATGCAGGGAAGCTGGCAGTCATGGGCACAAGAGACATGGCCCTACTCAGGGCCTCTTCTGGGGGAGCTTCTTTTATTGTCGTCAGCACGAGCCAGCATGTGAGGAGAGAGAGGCTACAATAGTGGCTCCTCACCCTGCGTGTGACTCAGCAGTAGTGCCCTGCTCCCATGGCAATCCAGTCTTCCTCCACAGGTACTCCCGGCTGCAGATTTCCTCCCTCCTGTCCCCCCAGTCCATCTCCCTACATCCAACCGCAGCCCCTGCTCTGGGCCTCTTCTTCAAGCCCCACGCACTAGCTCCCAGCCCTCTTGCACATCTGAGAACACACCTCCCAGTCCAGGGCACGTAGGGCCAAGGTACGGACCATCTGTGTATTTCACACTCTGTCCCATCTGCCTCAGATCGGCTGCTTCACCCTCTTCCAATGGCCTCAATGCTTCCCTTCTGTCCTAATCGATTTCCCTGTGGAGAGGGCGTTTCCGCAAATTAGGGACTCTCTCCTCAGCTTCAGCTCCCCCGCCCCCAGTGTGCAGGTCCTGTTCAGCTTCCTCTCCTCCTCCTTCTCCCTTCTTTTTTTTCCGTCCTACCCAGTTTTCTCCCTTCTTTCTTTCCATCCTACCCAGTTATGCAGGGATATTTATAGTCCTTTCCGGCATCCAAGGTCTTCTGCTAGTTTTCAGCCAGTGTTCTGTGAGAATTGTTGCATCTATAGATGTATTCCTGATGCATCCGTGGAGAGAAATGAACTCCACGTTCACCTACTCCTCCGCCATCTTGAATCTCCATCTCCCATAGATTTTAGCTTGTGTGTTTTCATTTTCATTTGTCTCCAGGTATTTCTTGATTTCTTCAGTGATCCATTGGTTGTTTAGTAGCATATGGTTTAGCCTCCATGTGTTTGGGTTTTTCTGCAGTTTTTTCTTATAGTTGATTTCTAGTGTTATAGCATTGTGGTAGGAAAAGATGCTTGGTAGGATTTCAATTTTTTTAAAAATGTACTGAGACTTGTTTTGTGGCCTACCATGTGAGCTATCCTGGAGAATGTTCCACGTGCACTTGAAAAGAATGTGTATTCTGCTGCTTTTAGATGGAATGTCGTGTATATATATATGACATATATACATATATACGAATAGATTCCTTTTTGGTCTAATGTGTCATTTAAGTCCAGTGTTTTCTTATTGATTTTCTGTCATTCTGCCTGGATGATCTGTCCATTGATGTAAGTGGGCTGTTAAACTCCTCTACTATTATTGTGTTATTGCTTTTGATCTCAATTTATCAATTTTATTCCCTTTTCTATCACAAATTAAATAATGACAATTTTAACTGTGGCACTAAGTTCAGTAATATATTAGATCTAACTTATTGGAATATTTACTGTGTGCCAAGCTTTATGATAAGTGACATGTGTATAACCACTTTTTTTGTTTTGTTTTTTTTTTTTTTTTTGCGGCACGCGGGCCTCTCACTGTTGTGGCCTCTCCCGTTGCGGAGCACAGGCTCCGGACGCGCAGGCTCAGCGGCCATGGCTCACGGGCCCAGCCGCTCCACGGCATATGGGATCTTCCTGGACCGGGGCACGAACCCGTGTCCCCTGCGTCGGCAGGCGGACTCTCAACCACTGCGCCACCAGGGAAGCCCTGTATAACCACTTTTAATCCTCAGAGACTATGAGATGGGCCTTAGAGAGAAAGTGGAAAGCAACCAGTTTCCACTGATAATTGATAGTCAAACAATGGCTTTACTACTGAAACCTCAACTAATTATTGTTGAAGTCTCAGAGCTGAAACAATGATCACATGATTTTTTTTATATAGACAGTGCCAGGTTTTTAGCTTTTGTTTCATTATGCATGAGGTAAAGACCTCTGGCTATTCATAAAGTTCCATCTCTCTTCTTTGTGGACTCACATGCAGCTAGACTACATTTCTAAGCATTCTTGTAAAGTGTAGCTAAGTGATTAAGTTTTAATACATGGTAAGGGATATGTGCATCTTCTAGACCCTACCCACAAGCCTCCCCAATGTGCACGCTGCTCCAAGCTCTTTCCTCTTCCACTGGCTGGATGGACACAGTGATAAGGCATAGAAGAAGGTAGACCAGAGAAGGACAGAACCCAGAGGAGAGTTACTCTGGCTACTTGAGTAGCTGCCCTGGACTGTAACATGAGATTTCAAAACCTATTTGGTACTACAGGCTACTCTACCCTAACTAATTGAACACATTAGAGATTTTACTTTGTATTTTATAATTAATTTTATAAACATATGCAGTTTTTTTCTTGTCACTAACAATAAGTAATAATACATAATTAATTAATTAAAAGAAATAGGATCATGTCTGGCTGACTGATTTAGAGCAGTTGTGCTCCACAAGCAGGGAAAAAATCTTTTCAACAGACTTCTCTGTAATTCAGCCAGCTATGCATTTAGAGAAATTTTCTGCTCTAGAAATGAAGACATGTCTTTACGAAGCCACCTATCTTTTCATAAGCCTCAATTCTTACCATTAAAATATTTGTTTTGAGGAGGAGCTGAGTCATATTTTAAGTTTCTTCTCAAGAGCAGTATTATTAGCCCCCATTCCACAAATGAGGACACCGTATTCACTTTCTGTTTGTGCTGTAAAAAAATTGCCACACACTTAGTGGCTTAAAAGAGCAAAAATTTATTATGTTACAGTTCTATAGGTCATACTTCTGATGGGTTTCATCAGGCTATATCAAGGTGTCTCCAGGCTGGCATTCCTTTCTAAAGGCTCCAGGAAAGAATCCATTTCCTTTTCTTTTCCACCTTCTAGAGACTGCTCACATTCCTTGTCTTGTCAATCTCTTCCTCCATTTTCAAAGCCAGTAATAGCAGCTTTGAAGTCCTTCTTATACACCATCATCCTGACCTCCTTTCCTGCCTCCCCCTTCCACTTTTAAGAAACCTTGCAATCACATTGGGCCCACATTGATAATCCAGGACAATCTCCCTATTTTAAGGTCAACTGATTAGCAAATTTAATTCCATCTGCAAACTTAATTCCCCTTTGCCATGTAACCTAACATATTTACAGGTTGCAAGGATTTGAACTTGGACATCTTTGAGGGGCCACTACTCTGCCTACTATAGAAACTGAGGCTTACGAATGTCAAGTTGGCACTACCAGTGTTTAGATTCATTCCATAACTATGTTTGTATCTTTGCCACCTGTCCTTTAGCTCTTCATTGCTGATTAAATTAAATTCATTTTTCTATCTCTTTTCACTAAGATAAACCTTTTGGTTTTGGTGAAGAATGCTTTGTTTTAAAAGAATTTGAATTTTTATTAAAGTCTTCCTATGTGGCTAACCCAACTTTGTGACACAGATTTGATTAGTACACAGATACTGTGAACCACATTTCTCCAGGCTTTCAGAACTTTTGACCTTTTATTTATTTATTTGTTTGTTTGTTTAATTTTTTGGCTGCACAGCATAAGGGATCCTAGTTCTCCCGCCAGGGATCAAACCCATGCCCCCTGCAATGGAAGCCCACAGCTCTAATCACTGGACCGCCAGGGAATTCCCATAACTTTTTTTTTTTCCCCATAACTTTTGACATTTTAAACACCTCTTTCCTGAAGTAAAATGAAAGTCTCCATTCCTAACGGGGACACTTTCTCCCCAATGGCAGAAATAGAAAATATGCGCCTATGTCCACTCTCGGCCCCAGATCCAATCTCTGCTCTTGTTTGTCATGCATTGTTTGCACAAGAAGCTGACCCCTGTGGACTATAAATCCACGGCTTGCTTACATTTGGCTTCTAAATATGTTCAACCAATGGGAGATAAGGGTGGAAAGAGAGAGAGCATATTTTTTCCCCTGCACCTTCCCTACTTTGGCACTATATTTACATAGGGCTGATTCCACATTCCTCTTTAACCATAGCTTTCACTGGGAGGCCCCTGGTCCATCTTTTCCCTTTGGTACTAGGGGTAATGTTCTCCAGCTGATGTTGGTCTCTGGCGCATCACCGTCCCTTGTTTGTTTCCTTCATTTGCCCATAGGTACTTCTATGAGAAGTTTTTCAACAAATCTCTCCATTTGAAATGAATCCTGTTTTCTGCTGGAACTCTGACACAATATCCCCAGGCAAATCTTTTTAAAGGGCATTTTTACCTTTTGTTAATGGTAAAACAAATAGATCTGTTCAATGGAGCTGAAAGTTCTACTTTGATGATATATAAAAATAGCCATGAAGAAAGGAAAGGAGGTAGCCAGTAGGGTTTTCTGCACTCTCCCTCTTTATGCATTTTGGCTCTCACCCTCATAGTATATAGTTTCCTCATAGAGATCAGAACCACCCATTCATTCATTATTCAATATTTATTTGAAATAAAACAGTGGTTTTATTATACTGGTGTGTGAAACAGACAATGCTGGATCTTATAGCTGAGTAGGAGGAGGTGGAGGGAGACAGTCCTCAAATAATCAAACAAATGTACAACTACAAACTGTCTTACCTGTTTTAAAAGAAAAATAGAGGACACTGTGAGCATGGAAGTAGGGGTGCTACTGACCTTGGAAGGGGCCATTGGAAGCTTCCTCATGAAGTGATGTATGTGCCAAGGTTTGAAGGAAGGGAATGGTAACTCAGAGCAGAAGTGGGAATAGGTAAAGCATGTAGTGTGGTTGTAGGAAAGTCTCAAGCAAAGCACAAAATGTACAAAGGCCTTGAGGAGACATAGAACTTAACAGTTTTGAGAAATCTAGAAACCATTGAAACTGGATTGTAGAGAGCAAGTAGAATGGTAAAAGATACATGAGGAACACTGGCCAGGATTTTGCATCCATGGTAAACATTTTGGTCATCATCTCAAGAACTGTTGGAGGCTACTGAATGGTTTTAAACAGATATGTGATGACAAGATGTATGTTTCTGAAAAACTCTGGCTGCCACAGAAAGAATGGTTTGTCAGAAAGCAACAGGCATGAAGCTAGCAAGATAGACTGTTTCTCATCTAGGCAAGTGATAATGGTAGCCTGAACCAGGATGGAGATAGTAGAGATAGAGAAAGGGGGACAAATTTGAGAGATGTTTGAAATTGGCAGGGATTTGTGAAAAATAGAATATGAGGATAAGGGAGAGGGAAGTATCCAGTATGGGCCCTCAATTTCCAGATTATCCAACTGTATGAGGCTTTTAATGGACAGGAGCAATTGGAGGAAGTCCAGATTTAGAAAGGGGAACAGCATATGTTTCCTTTAGGACATGCTCCTTCAATATGACCTTTATCATATTGTATTTTTTTCTGTGTGGTAAGAATACTTAAAATGAGGCCTACCCTTTTTATAAATTTTTAAGTGTATATACACTATATATTCTATGTTGTGCAGAAGAAGAAAAAAAAAATCCTGAAATTCATATGGAGCCACAAAAGACCGAGAATAGCAAAAGTAATCCTAAGAAAGAAAAACAAAGTTGGGGGTATCACATCCTGATTTCAAGATACGTTACAAAGCTGCAGTAATTGAAAATAATATGGTACTGACATAAAAACAGCTATACAGGCCCATGGAACAGAATAGAGAGCCCGGAAATAAACCCATGTATATACAGTCAGCTGATATTCAACAAGGGAGCCAGGAATATACATGGGGAAATGGTGTTGAATAGTACATATTCAACAAATGGTATTGGGGAAACTGGATATCCACATGCAAAAGAATGGTAAGACTTTTAGACGAGACACCCAACTAGTTGAATCACAAAGTAGAGGTACACAAAATTCTGCCTCTTTGAAGCGAGATCTAAGCATGAGAAATATAAGGATCTTTAGAGAACAGATAGTGGTGGACATTCTGAGTATGGAGGAGAGAGAACAGAATGAGAATTGAAGATGATTTTTAAGAAGTTTAGAGTTTAGCAAAAGTGGGTATTGTGTTTAATCCGGGAGATATTGGATGAAAGATATCATATGCTTTAGAAAAATTTATTGAAGGTTTTAGTATTCCTTAACTCTCTATCTTTCAATCTTTCACCTAAGTTGTAGCTATACTACCCTTTTCTAAAAAGAAAATATTCTTCTTCTCTTTTTCTGTTCTTTACCTGATTGAAAGAAAATTAGTCCAAAAAATCGTAATTTTTTCCTCATATTCCAAAGAAAATAAGTATTTCAATTTCCTAGCATTCAATTATTACTTTAGTAATAATAATCCAAATTTTTATTTTCAAGCTTTCAAATGGAGTTTCCTTTGCAGTGGATCTTAATTTTGAGATGTCACGGACCTTTGAGAATCTAATGAAATAGTAGACCCTTGTCTCAAAGGAAAGTGAATATGTCCACCCCTAAAATTTTGTAATCAAATTCATGAGGCTCAGGGATCCCCTGAAGTCCATCATCCAACATAGATTCCCTAGAGATAGAAGATTAAATCCTCTTGCTCTAAGAAACATAGAAAGAGTGTTTTGCTCTTTTTGCCTTAATTTTAATGATACAACAGGCTGCTTTGATTTTGGGTACATTAGGTATTTTTTTAAGGACTTGAATTCCTGATATTTTACATATGTTTTGTTTCAGAACTCATGGCTTTTAATGATTATATATTTTGATACTTTTCATGACATTGAACTTCTCCACAAATGACAAAATGGACGATCAAAGACGTTTTGAAGGGGGAAAAAAAGCAAACCTTGATTTCACAAAAACTATCTCTAGAGAATAACTTTCAACCTGATAAATTTTCCCTTTGGCAAGCAAATTATTTGTTCCTTATGCACAAACATGTTTATTTGATTTTTTCTTATTCTTTTTCCATGGAGGAGTACACTGAAACTAAGCTGCACACACAGTATGAGAAATATTTTCTAGACCTTTATCTGAAACATAACAGATTGTAAACACAGTAATGTAAGACATGCAAAATTAATGTCTCTGCTTTTCCCATAATTTTTTAATAGCAACAGTTCTCCCTTCTGATAGTCCCTTAACTGAGACTGCAAAGCCACTGGTTTTTATTGCGGTTTTTACTTTTTGGCATCCCATTTTATAGCAATATATTGATGTCTGTTGGCTCTCTAGCTGCAACGTTACTATAGATGTAGAAGATTCTTCAAGATATGTGTATAGTCAGAAATGCTTTATTCAGGTCCAGACCAGTTCTGGCCACTGTTCCCCAGCCCCTGAATAAAGGAGAGTTCTATTACCATGACCCGTGCCTGGGACACAAGCCCTCAAGAATTAATTGCTGCCACTAACCAAGCCAGGTGTGACTTGGTGATGGTCAGAAATCTGACTCAGGATCACAGCAGCAACCCTGTCTTCTCACAGTTGAAAGGGGTGGGGGGGCACCCTGAGAAGCATCAGGTTGGTGAGACTGGCATGCTTTATTAAAAACATTTCCTTGTGGGCTTCCCTGGTGGCGCAGTGGTTGAGAGTCCACCTGCCGATGCAGAGGACACGGGTTCGTGCCCCGGTCCGGGAAGATCCCACATGCGGCGGAGCGGCTGGGCCCGTGAGCCACGGCCGCTGAGCCTGCGCGTCCGGAGCCTGTGCTCCGCAACAGAAGAGGCCCGCGTACTGCGGGGGGGGGGGGGGGGGGGGAAAAAAAAAAAAGAAAGAAAGAAAGATAACCTTGTAATTGAAATGAAAATAAAGAGCACAAGATTTCCCAGGCTGTCAGAGTTGGCAAGCAGAGAGTTTGTGAGAACAGCAATGGAGGTAGAGATTCATGGGGCTAAAGAGAAAGCAGAACAAGCTGAATGCTGTACTCTTGACCGCTTGCAAAGAATATGCCAACATTTAATTTTCCCACCTAAATATGATAATCCAAACGGAGGGGCAGGCAGAGGACTGCCAAATCCGTCCATATTTTCAACTTCGCTTAAATATGTGTTTTGGGAATCATATAAGAGGAGCATAAACAAAGTTCTTTCATTTTTTTGAAAACCTTTAGATTCTTCAAGTGCAGCATTAATGCAAATGCCTGTGGTAAGAATTAAATACAGATCCAGCAACATTTTTTTTTTTTGTGGTTAGCTCTGAGGGCTATGGCAAGGTGGTCCCAAGGATTTGAATACTGGGGAATTTCGAGACCAACAGATAGTAGATCCAAGCATAGATATGCAAAGTCACCTAAAGTGGTCCATTGTTTCAAGGTACATGTGGAGTGGTGGGGTGGGGGTAGGGGGGAGATACCTACAGGAAATACTGACTTTATTTTTTTATTAAAAAAATTTTTTGAAGCTTAAAACAGAAATTTATTTTCTCACCATTCTGTAGGCTAGACATTCAAATTCAAAGTGTTAGCAGGATTGGTTCCTTTTGAGGGGTTGAGAGGGAAAATCTGTTCCATGCCTCTCTCCCAGCTTGGGGTGGTTGCTGGCAATCCTTGGCATGCCTGTGTAATTCCAATCTCCTTCTGTCACGGCCATCTTTCTTTTGTGTATCTGTGTCTTCACATGGTATTCTCCTATCTAAATCTATCTCTCTGTCTCTTTTATAAGGACACCAGTTATGGTGTATAAAGTGTCCATTCTACTCCAGCATGACCTCATCTTAACTAATTACATCTGCAATGACCTATTTCCAAATAAGTTCACACACTAAGGTTATGGGAAGGACATGTATTGAGGGGGCAGGAGACACTATTCAGTCCAATACACGTTCCCTGACTCTCGATTTAAAATAAGGTGCACTATATATATAGTTATGGAGCTGTATCTATAAACATAGTCACGAGTTATTTATTACTGGCCAGTGGTGAGCAAGGTACTTCATTAGACCACATTTCAAGCATTGTACTCAGTTCTGGGCACATCATCCCTGAGAGGGAATGTAATTGAACCAGGTTGTGAACATGGTTATGAAGATTTTAGAAGTAGTGTTATATGGGAAATAACTGGGCTTTCTCTGTTGGAGAAGAGGTTTGGGAAGTCTTCATATCCCTCTGCAGTAGGACCCGCCCGTCAGAGGAGAGGTAGTAAGGAAGATCAGATTGTAAATTACATAGATCACAAGTCTGTTCTCCTGTGTGTGAGAAGCATGGTGCCGCCTTTTGGGCGGGTGGGGCTGAGGGTTATCCTTTTACATTAAACCAGATCCAGCTTCCATCTCTCAAAGGACAGGGGATACTGACTTTAAATACTAATGTAATTACAAAAAGACTAAGTCAGTCAGACTATGAAGCCACTGATCAAACTTAGAAGTACAGAAAAAGAAATGAAAAAGAAGTACAGAAAAAAAGAGAGAAACTGATCATGTTAATAACAGCTAAAGTGTTGAGAACTGAGTGTGTGCAGCCACAGTCCTATTTACTTCTCATAGCCGTCCAATTATTTAAGTACCAAATTATTCCTATTTTATGGATGAGAAGACAGAGGCTTAGTTGCAGCTAAATAACTTGCCCTGGCCACACAACTAAGTGATGGAGTATGAGCTCTAATACAGACAGTCTGGCTCCAGGACACATTAGCAGGGCATTCTCGGATAAGGAACAAAGATACCTGCCTTCAAGTGTTCTGTTTTAATGCGTGCCTGTGGTTAGAGTGAGAGAGGTGTATCGGGCAATCGCATCCTGGTGCCTCCAGCATATATTTCATTCATCATTTTTTTTCCCTCAGTTTTGCCAACTTTATTATTTTTTTAATTAAAAAAATTCTGTAGTGCTTTACAATTTGCAAAAGTTTCACACACATAATTTCATATAATCCCAAAATAACTTTTTTCCCTGCTACTGCTACGTTGCCCCTCTCCCCTTCCATGTTCCCACTGGTAACTGCTAGTTTGTTCTCTATATCTGTGAGTCTGCTGCTTTTTTGTTTTATTCACTAGTTTGTTGTAGTTTTTAGATTCCACATATAAGTGTATCATACAGTATTTGTCTTTCTGACCTATTTCACTTAGCATAATGCCCTCCAAATCCATCCATGTGGCTGCACATTGCAAAATTTCATTCTTTTTATGGCTGAGTAGTCTTTCATCGTCTATATATACCACATCTTCTTTATCCATTCATCTGTCGATGGATACTTAGGTTGCTTCCATGTCTTGGCAATTGTAAATAATACTGCTATGAACATTGGGGTGCATGTATCTTTTCAAATTAGTGTTTTTTCTTTTTCGGGTAAATACTCAGGTGTGAAATTGCTGGGTCGTATGGTAGTTCTATTTCCACTCATCATTTTTTATTTACTAATTGACAAACACTATTGAATAACTTTTATGGGCAAAACTGTGCAAATCATTGGGATACAAAATCATGAGTAAAAACAGATACAATTCTTCGTATCACGGAACTTACAGATGTAAGACGGCAATGGTGACAAACGCTAATGGTGAAAAGGTAAAGGCAAAGGTAAATGGGGCCAGGAGAGCCTAGACCAGGGCAATTTGTCCAAGTCAGTGAGGCCAGTGAAGCATTCCTTGGGGATGCTCTATGTGAACCAAGATCTGAAAAAAGCTGTGAAGCAGTGACTCCGTGAAGAAGGGATGGTTGCATGAGGGTGATAGAGAGGAGGAACTGTGCATGCCGTGTTGCTGGGGCTTGGGAAGCTACAGCAAATAAGAGACCCAGAAACACCAGGTGGTAGGAGCTGTGGGGCTGGGGCACGTGGAGGAAGATGAACTTGGAGAGGGCCACTGAGACCAGGTAGAACCTCAAATGGCATTTAGGAGATTTGTATCATGTGTCCCAATAGCAGTGGGACATCATTGCTGGAGGGGGCGTGGGGTAGTGATAAATGTTCTAATAAACCATTATAATTATAATATGAAGGATCAATTGGAGAATGGAAGCATGGAGATCAGGGAGGCTATTGTAATTGCCCAGGTGAGAAATGAGGGTAATTGAAACACCATTTTGTTGACAGTGATACATTGAAGTATAGACGTAGGTGAGATTTTTTTAGAAGCTAGAATCAACAGGACTTGGAAAAGAATAAATTATGAGGGTTGTAAGGGAGAGAATCCTATCCAGGGCGACTCCTGCGATTCTACATCGTGCAGCCAGATAAAGGCAGTGCCGTTCGCCGAGACAGAACCCTAGGAGAGATGGTTTTGACGGGAAACTTCATGAGTTTGTCTGGGAGACGTGCATATTTTGAGATGCCTTTGAGACATTCAAGGGGAAATGGCAAGCAGGCAGGCAGATAGAGGGGTTGCAACTTGGAGAAGAGATACGAATTTGTGAGTCATCTGCCTCTATTCCATGATATTCCATGATATAAGTTATGTGCGTGGGTGAGATAGCCTGGAGAAAGATACAGAATAAGAAGAGGACCAGGGAGGAAAGCTGGAGGATGTCCAACATTTATTCCAACCCCCCATCCCTGGTTCCTGCCTTCCAAGAAAACTTCAGATTCAAGGTGAGCTAACTCCAGGGAGAGAAAGCCCTCATCCTGGGGAGATTGAGTGGCCTCAGCCCTGTGCCAGCATTTCCACAACATAAATTCAAATGTTCTTCCTGAGAATGATGTCGATTCTCATGTAAATTTGCACATGAGGGGAGAATGTACAGATTGTGTGAATGAGATGTTTGTATTTTAAATTAGTAAATTGGCACTCTGCTGCTGTCTCACTTTTGTACATTTCAGATACGGTGAGTCAGTCTCTCAGAGCCCACAGGAAAGAGTCTCAGAGCCTTGGTCACTTTCAGAGGGACACATCTGACCAAACTCTTCCTCCTGTAGACCCCACTTTCAGCTCCCATGATAGTTATTTTCACATCTCAACTTTCAGTATCCGTGGAGCTGAAAGCAAGATGCTGCTCTCTAGAGATTCTGGAGAGACCCAGACCTTGAGTAAGATGGAAATGCTTGGTTAATAAGCATTATATGAAGTTCTAGGGAATCAACACAAAGTATGAATTAGTAATTGCCTGGCAGTAAAGACCCTGTTTAAGGTAGAGATTCTGAATTTGTGGAAAACCTGGATTGCACTATGACATGAATTTCTTCCCCCAAACCAAGGAGGCAAGCCTTAATTTCTTTATTGTGGCCTCTAGATGTTCTTTTTGAGAGAAAAGCAGCTCATTGTTAAATATGTAACAAGGATTAATGTTTATAGTAGGGAAGTATAATGGACAAATCTACTGTATTTTGGTTTATTGTTTTCTTGTCAAAGGCATTTTGTTTAAAAAAGCTCCTCCCTAATTTTGGTCTTTAGAACATGAATGTATGTTCATATCTCCATAATTATGTTCACATTTGACATATTTTGCTTTTAGGCCTTTTGTTTTGGGCCATGCAATCAAATTATATCTTACAAATAAAAGTATAAATAGAAGCAAATGTAGAAAAGGTACTTAATCTCTTTGTACCTCAATTTTCTCAACTCAAACAAGGACAGTAATACCTATAGAATGGGGAAAACAATTTTCTCACTGTCCTCACATTTCTGCCTAAAATAAAAAATAGAAACTTTTCTCTCTTAGATATATTGGCTTAAGGCTTTCTGCTCTTCCTTTCACCTTTCTCATTAGCTTGTCCCCACAGGATGAGAAGGAATTTATATAATTGGTGAAATGAAGAGTGTCTGGCATCCACTAATCAATCCATTGTGCTCTATTGGGCAAGGATAATGTGTTAAAGCTTGGTGTACACATATGGGCTTTCTCTCTCTGCTCCTCTATTTTGGTTAGGGTAAAGCTAGCGGCAGTAACAAACAGACCCCTAATGTGTGCTGTGGCTCAGTTACAATAAAAGTTTATTTCTCTTTCTATAACAGTCCAAGGCAGGTGTTCCTGGTTGCCGGGGTTAGAGGGGAGTGCATTTCCAACACATCGTGATTCAGAGGTTGAGAATCCTTTCATCTGTGGTTCTGCTGTTCTCTAGCCTTGTTGTTATCTGCATCCCACTGGAAGAAAGTGAAAGACAGTGAGGAGGGACAAAAAACCCTTCTTAGAAGCCTTGGTTCAGAATGGCACACCTGAGAGATTTAGGTAAAAATCCAGTAGTTTCTCAGGTTTTCGGCCTTTTGGCCTCTCTGAGCTTGGTGAGCTTTGAGGCAGGTAGTAATTCCCCAGGATGCTCTGGAAGCCCAAATTCATAAAGTGTGAGTCCAGAGATCTACATCTGGGCTGTTATATGAGGAGGCCTCTTCTGGATTCAGGGTTAAATTCTCCAGTCCAACTTCACAACATACTGGTTAAGCGCCCTCTCCTGAAGCCAGAGTTTTGGGGTTCAAATACTGGCCTTCTACTTACTATATGTCCCTGTTTCATTCCTTTGTAAAGTCAACCTCTCCCCCTCTCTCTTTCTCCACTTCATCCTCTGTGAAATGAGAATAAAAATAGAATATACCTCAAAGCATTATTAGGAGATTAGTTTAATTAATCCCTATAAATCACTAAGTAAATGCTCAATAAAAATGAACACTTGTTATTACTAGTAAGAAGATCTTGTTTCTCTCTGACTTCTGTCTATAATTTCTCACTTGGACTGAATGCAAAAGGAAGAGAGTCACATCACTGATCATCTAACACTTAACCTTCAAGTATACCTGGCACTGTGCCTGGTACATGTTAGATATGATAAAAATAGAAAATATTACAGATTTTCTGGCTTTTATCCTCCTCAATTTAGGGCCTTAATTTTTTGTTTGTATTTCATTCTGTCTTTAGTCATAACACGTGGTGTCATTCTACTATCATTTGTAGTCTATAACTTCCTCTGTCAGAATGCTTAGACTTTTAAATTTGAATTTAATGTGCATAGATTCTTCACAGATGGCTCTTCACTTGGTTTCTGCATATTTCTTAATTGATTTTCAGCCATGCTTGTAGACTATCTCTTGTATCTTTAGTAGTCGGGGATCACTGAACATGATTTTTTTTTCTATGTTTTAATTGAAGTATAGTTGATTTAAAACGTTGTTTTAGTTTCTGGTGTACAGCAAAGTGATTCAGTTATATATACATATATATATTCAGTTATATATACATATATTTTTCTTTTTCATATTCTTTTCTATTATGGTTCATTACAGGATATTGAATATAATTCCTGTGCTATACAATAGGACCTTGTTGTTTACCCATTCTATATATAATAGTTTGCATCTGTGAACATTATTTTTAACGCTCTTCTTTCTCTGCTGAGTTAACATAAATCTTCCAGGGAAGCCTATTACTTTCTTCTGTGTCAACTCTTCTGAGGCACTGCAGCAGAGTTCCTAATCTCCTCCACACTTAGAATCAGATTCCTCTTATTCTGTACACAGATTCTCTTTTGCTGATTTCCTGGGAATAGCCCAATCCGCTCATTGGCTAACTACCAAATATTGATCACCTTGAATGTATAACTTGTGGAGCCATGATGTTATAGGGTGACCTCAGCTTCTTACATTTGTACAGTGCCTCCAACTTCACAAAGTAGTTTATCATCTATGATCTCATTTAATAACCAAACAAACTCTGTGAGCAAGTACCTCAATTTCTGGATAAGCACGCTAGGGATTTAGGAGGTTAAACAACTTTGTCAAGATCACTCACTTTGCAGGAGCTTGGGCGCAATGCAGGAGTCCTAATCCCATGTTAGACATTTTTTTCCATTTAAATACTCTTCCTTTGAAATCGGTAAGCAGACACAATGTCAGATTTCAGCTGTGCTATTTTATTTATCTTTTCCCTCCAGTTTCTGCAACTTTCAGACGGGATTAATAATATTGATCTCTAAAGATTTCTGTGAGGTTGGCCCCTAGCAAGAATTCAATCACTGCATTAAAAGAAAGAAAACAGAAGCAGAAGACAGGTTAAGTCCTCAGAGAGAGAGAGAGAGAGAAACATAATGATTATGAGAGATTGTGCTTTGTTCTTTATAATTTTCTATCCCTTCCCTAGATCTAAGAAGTTATCCAGGGTCTTTGGGCTTCCCTGTCTTAAGGGGAGTTTGTGGGACTAAAAGAAAAGTATTTGAAGACAACTCCCACTTCCTGTCTAAGTAGTAAATTAAAATATGTTGGGACTTCCCTGGTGGTCCAGTGGTAAAGAATCTGCCTTAAAATGCAGGGGATGTGGGCTCAATCCCTGGTCAGGGAACTAAGATCCCACATGCTGTGGGGCAACTAAGCCCGCGTGCCACAACTACTGAGCTTGCACGCCTCAACTAGAGCCTGTGTGTCGCAAACTACAGAGCCCACGTGCTCTGGACCCTGTGCATCACAACTACAGAGCCCATGCGCCCTGGAGCCTGAGCGCTACAACTAGAGAAGAGATAACCCACATGCCACAACTAGAGAGAAGACCGCACGCCTCAACAAAAGGCCCCGCGTGCCTCAATGAAGATCCTGTGTGCCACAACTAAGACTCGACGCAGCCAAAAAAATAAAATTAATTAATAATAAATAAATCTTTTAAAAAATTATTTTAAAAAATGTTTGCTGGGCTTCCCTGGTGGCGCAGTGGTTGAGAGTCTGCCTGCCGATGCAGGGGACACGGGTTCGTGCCCTGGTCTGGGAGGATCCCACATGCAGTGGAGCGGCTGGGCCCGTGAGCCATGGCCGCCGAGCCTGCGCGTCCGGAGCCTGTGCTCCGCAACGGGAGAGGCCACAACAGCGAGAGGCCAGCGTACAGCAAAAAAAAAAAAAAAAAAAAGTGTTTGCTAAGATTAAAGTCTTACGGGATTAGTGGGGATTCTCAACCATTTTCAACCCACTCCCTTGCAGTTCCTGAAGGAAGTGACAAAATCTTAAAAAATGCATTGTGGATTCTGAAGGTTTGAACATTTGGCTCTGAGATTTGGGCACCAATGAGATTCTTAGGCCCCAAGCATGGCAGAAAGGCTGCTGACCTTCAAGGGCTCACATGGGCTTTGGCAATGGGAATTACCTGCAGCAACCATGACAGGTTGAACATGAAGAGTTCCTCTTCCATTTCAGGCAAACACATGAGCCACGGGATTCCTCAGAGAGCCCAGGGAAAAGAAGCAGTTGTCCACCAAATGACTGTGTTTTAATCTCCAAACAACCCAGTGCAGTAGGACTCCAATTAGGTTTCTTTTTTATTTGAATTATTTAAACAAGGCGATGTTCCTTACATACCTTGTTTGGGGAACTAAGATTCTCATCCACCAAAATAGATTAGAGGGAGAGGCAGGAGGGAAGAGAGATTTATGCCAAATGTGATAGACCATTGGAAGAGGAGCAAAGTCTTTGAGAAGGAGAGAATGCCAAAATATGCCTGAAGAGCAGGAGGACTGAGGGGTTAAATGCCAAAGGGCAAAAGTCATGAATTCCCATGAATCCTTTTAACCCTCCTGAGGGGAGTTACCATAACTTCTGCATAATAGTCACCTACTGGACAACAATTGAGCAAGTGCCTATGTTCTTAGAAGATTGGCTTAAGCAGTGGCATCCATGGCAAAGTACCAGAGGGCAATGATAACCACCTCATTTTTGCATTCCTTGATGATAGGAACTGTGCTACATCATACTCATCTTTATACCGCTAGCATCATGTGAAGGAATGTACTCAAAACTTCCCTAAGCACACGGTGGGTTGAATTATCTAATGAATCCCACTTTACACAAGAATTTTGGGACATCTCTTACAGATACTTCACTATACATTAAACAATGGTCCAGGATTTGTGTAGCAGAACTAAATGGGCCGAAACTCCCACTATCATTTTATATCTTTGATAATCTGAAGTTGTGTCTTGCTCAGCCTAAGTGATCACTGTTTACAAATCCAAACTCAGAGAATACAGATTAATGTTTATTTGCTTTAAAACAGTCAGCAGGACACAGAACACATAATCACTCTCCATCTGGTTCTTGATCACACAAAAAATAACAAGCGTCCTCCTTTTGAGCCATAGTTCTTTTATGTGCATCTGGTGGTAGAGAAAAGGAATGTGTTGCCCTCTGGTTTATGATTCCATTTTAGTAACTGAAAAAAAAAAGTAGGAAGTCTGTGTATAAATAAGTAACTATAGCATGTTTCTCTCCACTGTTGGTACTCATCACTTTCTAATAGAGTTAATGATTTAACATATGCTATTATTAGTATATGGACTTTATCACAGAAGCCAAGTGTTTTAGAAAAAGAAATCAAGGCTTAAATTGATACTTTATTTTAAACTACCTCTTGTAGAGATAAATGCAGGGAAAGGGTGCAATAATTCAGTCCAGTGAACACTTACTATGTAACCACTGGGTGCCAGCACTATTTTGGGAATTTGCCTTTAACCATAATAAAAGAAGAAAATGTCTGTGTTTTTTTCAGTCTACTTGGATATTTGCAGGCCGTTCGAATTTTTAAAAATCTTTATGCTCAATGTAGAGGTGGAGGAAAAGGTAAAAAATATATGCATACTTAACTGTGGTCAGAACATCGTTCTTATTTCTTCTCTGTCTGGAAATGGAAAAATAGACAAATCATTTTATTATTTAAAGAAAAAAAACTGTAAAGATTATTTTGTGATCAAAATACCTATTTGGCAACAAAATTTTGGTATTCCTAAAGGCAGGAACCATATATTAGGTAAAATATATTAGCATCATGCTATTAGCATCATGCTATATTAGCATCATGCTAACAAAAAGTGTTTAATGTACAGCTTTTGTGGGCTATTTTTATATACACAACACAGCTGACAAAAGCGATCAGTCGATAGTGTAATCATCAAGAAGAGTCAGTCTGATGCCTCTGATTAACATGTCTGGGAAATCTGGAAAGCTCAAAATAAGTATAACCAGGATGTCTTTTGAAAATTAATAAACAAGTTGTGGTAGCGTGAAGGAATATGTTTAAATAAATGAAGAGCAGTTGGGAATACTTCAAAAGAATGGTTTTATATTTATTTATTTGGCAAATCTCTAACTTCTGCACTGGCACTGTATAGGAGAGTCTCTTTGCTCTCCTGATCACAACTTCTCGCACATCAGACGCAACAGCTGTTTTAACTAGCACGTCAACACAACCGTTCCTGACAGAAAGTGCATTAGGACAGTGAATGTAATTGAAGCTGCAGAATTTAGAGAGACAGCATACAATTGACCAACTGGAAATGTGGCCAGAATATTGCAGGTAACATTTTTCTTTAGAAAAAGGGATATATCGCTGCACAAAGCCACCATCAACTCAGCTGAAGTCCTTCTCTCCCAGGCAGTCCTCTGTCTCTCCTCATAATGCCTTGTCATGGCCTAGGATTGTTCAAAAGTGCCCTGCATGATCTATGAGTGCCATCTTCTGAAAATGTACATTTTGCATACAGCCATTTTCATAGTTTATAAAACCAGATGTGTACAGGATACACAGGGAAAGATAAATCACAGAACAGATCAAATAGTTGGGTTATAGTATGGTGAAAGGATTAAATAAAATATTTTTATTTTACAAATTAAAAGTTTAAAACAGATCGCTTGATAATTGGACGACTTATAACCTTACTCGAGTGATGAGCATTTATAGAGCAGGTGTTATGCAAAGGACCAGAGCAGGAAAGGAATGAAGCTGTCTTTCAACGTTTTTACCTCAGGGGAAATCTTACAGAACAAACAGCAGAGATGGACACTGAGCCAACAGATGACAAGAGGACTTGCTCCATTCTCTGGAAAATATGATGATAAGAAACAGATTTCAGCTGTTTAAGTTTTCCCTCTATTGGACAACAAAGCTGCCAAGAAATGAGGATACACAGATTACGACACACACAAAAACCCTCCACCTGCATCACATCCTGACAAGTCACAGTATGTCTTTGATTCAAGTACGGGAGACCTACCCATGAAGCAAAATCATCTTCTCCTGTGAAATACTGTATTCCGTAGAAGAATCAAGCAAAACAAATGAGTATTTCTGTGACATTCTTTAGAAAGCAGCTCAAAATGCCTCTTAACATCGGTAATCAGAGGCTCACATAAACACTACTCTAGAAAGTAGAATCCCACTTTCACCTCCACCAACAAAAACAGACAAATAACAACAACAACCAAAGCTAAGAGAAGTTAGGGACAAAGTTTTGCTACTCTATTTTAAGTACATATTATTTTTCAGTTCTTCTGATATAAAATGGAACTTAGTCCTGCCCCTAACATTCACGGAGCCCAAGGCAAGAGTATAAATGGAGAATAAACACATACCATCTACCTCTTGAATCAAGCAAACAGTTTTCCTTTTGTGACAAATATACTTTCATAGCAACAAAATTGAAAAATATGTGTAAAGTTCTGTTTTTCCATGTGACTGAAATTTGGCAAAATACCAAAGCTGAATGAATTTAATTACTGTTGCTCACATTGGGTGTTCACAGTGATGTTTTGGTAAGTCATAAAATAAACAATCGTAATATACACATTATTACACGTTTTCTATAATATTATTTCCTTGTATTCATGTTTCATCCCAGCAAACTCATTAATTATGTTTTTGAAATCAAAATTTTTACATAATTTGTTTCCTAATAACAGTAATGATCTAAGGAATGAAATATGCAATTATTTTTAAAGTGTACAAAAGTTGAATGTATTTTCATCAAAACTATATAAATTTATGTAAAAAAATAAATACAAATTATTTTGTCTTCAAAGTAAATGATATTTCTTCTAAAATACTCATAAGGAAAAATACAAATTATAATTAGTAAATATAAATACTTTAAATCAAAATGATTTAAATAAATCTCATTAAATAATTTTATAAAAATCAATCAATTAATAATCCCACCATTCAATGTTCCTGTGGCTGCCAGTGTAAAGAGTCGGTATCACATTTTATTACTATACTTCAAATATAAATATAAAAGAAATGAATTGTTTAATATTCCACAACATTCTTTAGCTGCCATGTGCAAGAGTTGAGACTATCACACTAAATTTGTGAGAATGGACAGAATGGCAAATGGAAATATATAAAGAAGCGAGGCGCACTGGGACCTAATCAGCACAGCAAGATTGAAGGTGGTGAAAAAACTGTTACCATGAAACAAAAATTTCCCCCAGCTGTTGGGTGACTTCATAAGGGGACTCTCTTGTCCAATATACAGAGTCCGAAGATGTTTGATGAACTTGGGCTTGATTCCAGCAGGTATGGTTATGCGAGGAGACCCAGTCCGCTGAGTGGGAATACAGCCAAAGGAATCCATAGGCATCAGGCTTTACTAGAAGTCAAGAGAGGGATGGAACTGTGATTTCACATGATATATAGCAGAACCTCCTTGAGTAGTGGGAGGGTCCAGGTAACAGAGCTAAGCCTCCAAAGACAATCCTGTCAAACCTAGGCAGGATGTCAGGGCTCCAGCCAAGTGGGCTTGGGTGCAGGGAAAAGTTCTACATCCAGATGGGTTTTGAAATGATGAGAGAAAACCAAAACAGATGTCTGGATATATACATAGATTCAACCAACATAACCAGGGTGAGGGGGAAAGCACTGATTCAGTAGGCAAATAGAAGGGGTGAAACAGGAAGCATGAGGACCCCAGGTTCCCTCCACTTGCTGGTGGTGCAGATGTATTTTCTGCCATGGTGAGAATTGTTCCTGGTTTTGGTTGAGGTCGAATCTGAATGGAAAGCGCATTTGTGATTATCATTGAGTGCAGCTCAAGAAGACATTGGCTGAATAATTTTAAAGTAGTGCCACGGCATGGCATACTTTTTTAAAGTGCATATATGTGATTGTTCGGGAAATTATTTTTTCTGGTTTTAATCTATAGGTCCAATATATTGGTGAAATTTAATTTATTTTTTATTTATTTTAATTAATTTATTTATTTTTGGCTTCATTGGGTCTTCATTGCTGCCTGCATATGGGCTTTCTCTAGTTGTGGCGAGCAGGGTCTACTCTTCATTGCAGTGCACGGGCTCCTCATTGCGGTGGCTTCTCTTGTTGCAGAGCATGGGCTCTAGGCATGCAGGCTTCAGTAGTTGTGGCACATGGGTTCAGTAGTTGCGGTGTGCGGGCTCTAGTGTGCGCGGGCTTAGGTAGTTGTGGTTCACAGGCTCTAGAGCACAGGCTCTAGAGCGCAGGATCAGTAGTTGTGGCGCATGGGCTTAGTTGCTCCACAGCATGTGGGATCTTCCCGAGCCAGGGATCAAACCCGGGTCCCCTGCATAGGCAGGTGGACTCTTAACCACTGCGCCACCAGGGAAGTCCCATAGAAGTTTAACTATGATGACAGTTTGACCTGATATTTATGAGTAAATTTTCTATTAAAATATTATACAAGTTTTCATTAATTTAAGTGAATGTATATTATAAAATCAATTTTGTAAAATCTTTATTATACATCTTAAGACCCTTGAAACTGCTTTTCCCTATGAGTCAATCTGGGGTCTCATGAGTTTGCTATTTCCTTAACATGGATGGCTTTTTTGACAACGTTGAATGGCTGAAATTGCGTGCTGCGTATTTAGTATCAACTATAAAAACATATCTCTATTATGAAACTAAGCTGATCCATGGATCAGCTCTGTCCATGAAAATGCAAATTTCTGAAAAAAAGATCTTTAAAGAAAGACAAGGTATATTCTTTCATGTCCTGAAAAGTAATTCTAGATTACATTCTAAAGATGGCTTTCAATTCTGTCAGTAATACTGATGTTATATGAGATTTCGAAAAGATCTTTGGATTTGGAATTTGGACTTCAAGGGACTGGCAAGAAGAGTGGGGTATTTGCCTGTTCTTACTGACTTTTACATTCCAAAGGCTTTTTTGTTTTTATATGACACAGGAGAAGCTTAATCAAGGAGCCAAGGAGCCACTTAGATCTGGAGGCTCTGCACTCTAATAGCAAGCGGCAGTTAGTGAATCAGAGGAAATGGAAGCTACTTTTATTGATGTTTTTTCTGAAAAGGTCCTATCATAGATAATATTTTAGCTCCACTGACTGATCTGAGATAGGAAGTGACCTCTCCTAAAAAACCACTTGGGTGGTAGCTCTATCTGATATTCAGGCAAACACTTTGATTTTCCCTGTAGTTTCATATCATTTCCTGCTAAATGCATTAGAAAAATAGTAAACAGATTAATCTTCCTCTAAGTACATGATCTATTTTGCTGAAATAATTCTGCCAACAGTCGGCTTATTGAAATAAGGGTTGGTATTACAGAGATATGCTGTAATGTGTATTTTTAAAATATATTTAGTAGGGTAACATTAAAAAACATATACAGTGAATAGTAATTCTTAATTCCAATAATATCTGACAACTTGAAATGACATTAAAAGAGGTACTCTGCCAGTATTCATTAATTATCACTTAAAGTTGATTTCCCAACATCTCTTTCTTTTTTTAACTGTGGTAAAAAACACATAACATGAAATTTACCCTCTTAATAATCTTTAAGTGTACAGTACAGTATTGTTGATTACATGAAGAAGCAGATTACATGAAGACAGCAGATCTTCAGAATGTTTTCACCTTGCATGACAAACTCTACCCATTGAAAAGGAACTCCCCATTGCCCCCTCCCCCCAGCCCCTGGCAACCACTCTCAGCATCACTTTTCATGAATGATCCTTTATTTAATATTATACAGTTCTAGAATTTTCCAAAAGTATCTATGCCTATTATTAAGAATTTTTTTGTTGTTGTTTTGAGTCACTTTTACTGAGTAATTGTTTCCAGAACCTTGAACGCTTTCCAAGGATGGATAGCCAAGTTTTACTTCTTTGTTACCTGGTGTTTCTGTTATAAAAAATATTTTTAAGAGGTGATTTTAATAAGATGAAGAGATAGGAAATGTAATTAGTACATCTTCGTGTATATGTTGTATTCTGTAATGTCTGTATTGGGCCTCAAGGTAAAAGGCTAATTTTTCTCTATCTATAAAAGAGTTTAAATAGGTATTTCTTGATGTCTATCTGTGCAGAGTGACATCCCCTCACTTGGCTCTCAATACTAGATTGAGAGATAAAACTTCCAACAGTGAGAGTTGGTCCATTCTCTGCCTGAAATGGCTTCTTCTTTAAAAAATATTTTGGGAATCCCCTGGCGGTCCAGTGGTTAGGACTGGGCACTTTCTCTGCCGTGGCCGGGTTCAATCCCTGGTCAAGGAACTAAGATCCCGCAAGTGACACAGCGTGGCCAAAAATATAAATTTTTTTTTCTTCTAGTTTTTTTTTTTGAGACATAAATGACATACAGCACTGTATAAGATTAAGGTGTACAGCATAATGATTTGTCTTACATACATTGTGAGATGATGATCACAATGAGTTGAGTGAACTTCCACCATCTCATATAGATACAAAATTAAAGAAATAGAAAAAGAATTCTCCTTGTGATAAAAGCTCTTAGGATTTACTCTCTTAACAGCTTTCATAGATAATCTACAGCAGCGTTACTTATATTTATCATGTTGTATACTACATCCCTACTGCTAATTTATCTTATAACTGGAAATGTGTACCCTTTGTCTGCCTTCATAAAGTCCCCACTTCCCCGACCATTTGCCTCTGGTAACCACAAATCTGATCTCTTTTTCCATGAGTGGTTTGTTTGGTTTTGAAGTATAATTGATCTACAACACTATGTTAGTTCCTGTTATATAACTTAGTGATTAGATATTTCTATACATTTCAAAATGATTACCACGATAAGTCTAGTTATCATCTGTCACTATACAAAGATATTATATAGTTATTGACTATATTCCCCACATTGTACATTTTATACCCATGACTCATTTATTTTGCAACTGGAAGTTTGTGCCTCTTAATCTCCCTCACCTATTTTTCTCCCCCACAACCCCCCCGCACTCTTCCCTCTGGCAACTACCTGTTTGTTCTCTGAATCTATGACTCTGTTTCTGTTTTGTTAGGTTTGTTCATTTGTTTTGTTTTTTAGATTCCATGTAAAAGTGAAATTATACTGTACCTGTCTTTCCCTGTCTGACTTATTTCACTTAGCATAATACCCTCTAGGTCCATTCATATTGTCACAAATGGCAAGATTTTTTTCTTTTTTTTTATGGCTGAGTAATAGTCCATTGTGTGTGTGTGTGTGTGTGTGTGTGTGTGTATGTGTATGGGTACATATATATACACTCCACTGTGTATATATATACATACAATGTAATATTATTATATTACATTATTATATTATTTACTACATCATTATATTACATTATCACATTATTACATATTTGTATAATATATGTAATATTCCATCATGTATATAATATATATCACATTATATTATTACATATATGTGTACATATATACACAATGGAATATGTATATATAATATATATATAAATATATCTCACATCTTTATCTATTTATCTGTTGATGAGCACTTAGGTTGCTTCCATATCTTGGCTATTGTAAATAATGCTGCAGTGAACAACATAGTGGTACATTTATCTTTTCTAATTAGTGTTTTTGTTTTCTTTGGATAGATACCCAGGAGTGGAATTGCTAGATAGTATGGTAGTTCTATTTTTAATTTTTGAGGAATATCCTTACTGTTTTCCATAGTGGCTGTACCAGTTTACATTACCACCAGCAGTGCAGGCGGTTCCCTTTTCTCCACATCCTTGTCTTTTTGATAATGCCATTCTGACAGGTATGAGGTGATATCTCATTGTGGTTTTGATTTGCATTTCCCTAATGATTAGTGGTGTTGAGCATCTTTTCATGTGCCTGTTGGCCATCTGTATGTCTTCTTTGGAAAAATGTCTATTCAGATCCTCTGCCCATTTTTTTTTTTTTTTGTGGTACGTGGGCCTCTCACTGCTGTGGCCTCCCCCGTTGTGGAGCACAGGCTCTGGACACGCAGGCTCAGTGGCCATGGCTCACGGGCCCAGCCGCTCCGCGGCATGTGGGATCTTCCCGGACCAGGGCACGAACCCGTGTCCCCTGCATCGACAGGCGGACTCTCAACCACTGCACCACCAGGGAAGCCCCCTCTGCCCATTCTTAATTGGGTTATTTGGATTTTTTGATGTTGAGTTGTATGAGTTCTTTGTATTTTTGGACATTAGCCCCTTATTGGATATAGCATTTTCAAGAATGAATCTTAGCTACTTGGTGTTCTCTGTAGGAATTCACTCCCACTAGCGTTTCTATTTTTTATATTCCAAATTCTTCATATCCTGCCCCAAATTCAGTAGCCATCTGGACTTGCCTTCATTTTTTGTTTGTGCAAAACCTGAACGTGGTTGTTTTTGCATGGCCCATGAGTCTATCTCCTTTGATTCCATTATTTCACAAAAATCTCAGCAGAGCAAAGAAAACACTTTGAAGTCCTCCCCAAAGATGTTCTTCATCATCTTACAAAGGGCTTAAAGAAAGAGAGAATCGGAAAAAATCACTTCATTCTGAAGATGGTTCTCAATATTGTTAATAAAATGGACATCGTATACAATTTTAAAAAAATAAAGGCTCTTGGAACAAGACAGACATGGTATAGAATCCCGGGTCGTCATTTACTATTTGTGCCATCATCTAGCGTAAGTTTTTTGATATCTTTGACCCTCAGTTTTGTCATTTGTGAAAAGACAATAACAATACCTATCTGGTGAGACAGAGAATTAAGCTACCTAGTGTATTTAAAATAGCTGGTACAGTGCCGGTAGACAGTAGGTGCTCAACAAATATAAACACTTTTTTTTCTCTCTGTCCCTACATCAGAAACCCAGTTTAATTTGGCAGTATGTAAGAGAGACAGTAAGGGAGACGGGGAGGAGGGATAAAGAAAAACTACGTATTCAAACAAGGTAGAATCACACATGTGGGCATCCACAGAGCTTGGCTTTTAGTAGTGTTATTTGGGCAGTGGAATTGTCACATGTACCCAGAGCCAGGTTAAAAGATGGGTCAGCCAGGCAGTTGCCCAGTGTTATGATCCATTAGGGATATAAAATCACAACTGAAATAAATTGGAAATGTAGTGCATATTTGACTCCTTTCATAACTGGCAAGCTGTAAAGATGATTGATCCCTTGAATTGCAACTCAAAAATCCCTTTGGGTCAGAATCAGCCTATCTTGAAATGTGTATTTTTGTAGCCTGCTTCTGTAAGTAGGGGACCTGGTGCAATAACCCTGAGACTGAGGTCTGTCGTTCCTGTCAGCCGAAAGGGTAAAACTGACTACAAAACATGATATGTGCTGTTTGCTGAGAACCAGTGATTTACAACTAAAGTTTAGACACTGTAAGATGTTTCCAAAGACGTTATCTTGTTCTGAAACCTCACAAAAGTAAAACGGATGATAGAACAGGAACCACAGAAAAATGGGAAATGTTTTGTTGGCATGAAAGTGTGAGGGGGGCAGGGAATTTAAATACTAGAGAAAAAAGACTTGTAACTATATCCATGAAATCACTTATCTCTTGTGAAAGCTGGTGATTAGTGCAATCCAATGACAGTACAGATATGAGTGATAATCCCAGCTAGGTTAAAGTGTTGTATCACTTTCAAAGTGTACAATAATTTTTTCATTTGGAACACAGAGAAAAATACATGTTGAACAAATATTTTAAGGATATTGGTTAGAAGGAGTGATACCAGCATATCTTTTTTTTTAAGTTTTTAAAATATTAATTAATTATTTATTTATTTTTAAAAATTTATTTTATTTATTTTTTGGCTGCATTGGGTCTTCATTGCTGCTCACGGGCTTTCTCTAGTTGCGGTGAGTGGGGGCTACTCTTCGTTGCAGTGCGCAGGCTTCTCATTGTAGTGGCTTCTCTTGTTGCAGAGCATGGGCTGTAGGCACGTAGGCTTCAGTAGTTGCAGCACGCGGGCTCAGTAGTTGTGGCATGTGGGCTCCAGAGAAGCAGGCTCAGTAATTGTGACTCACAGGCTTAGTTGCTCTGCGGCATGTGGGATCTTCCTGGACCAGGGATTGAAACCATGTCCCCTGCATTGGCAGGCGGATTCTCAACCACTGCGCCACCAGGGACGCCCGATACCTGCATATCTTAATCATACGCTGCCCATTTTACTAACTGGTATCATAGACCATAAATATTCACTCTACTTCTCATTCAAAGAAACTCACTCAGGAAACAGATACAATTACATTTACATACCTAAATGCCCACATATACCTAATCACATACTAACATATAAATATAATTAATAAATAAATCAAGAAGAAGCGAAAGAAAACAAGAGCGAAATTATAAGGGCTCATAATAACAAAGGGAAATACAATTTAAAATTTCATAATTAAATAGAGGTAAGGAACAACTTTGAAAAAGAACAGTTGTAAGAACTACACTACCCAATTTCAAGACTTATAAAGCTTCAGTACTCAAGACTGTTTGATATTGGCATAAAAATAGACAGAAGGATCGATGGACAGATTATATGTTCAGAAAGAGACCTACATATATGTCAGTGAACAAAGATACAAAGGCAATTCAGTGAGGAAAACAGAATTTTTAACAAACTGTGCTGGAACAATTGGATATCCAAGGACCAAACAAAAAACAAAACCCCAAAACAAAAAAAAACAAAAACCACCACCAACAAACCAACAAACTTTGAGCCATACCTCATCCCATATATAAAAACTAAGTCAAAATGGATCATTGATCTAATTCTAAAACCACAAATTACAATACTTCTAGAGGAAAACAGGAGAAAATCTTTGTGACCTTGAAATAGGCAAACATTTCTTGGATCCAACACCAAAAACAAGATCTAAAAAAAAAAGAAAAGAAAAGATAAATTCAACTTAATCAAAATTAAGAATTTCTGCTCTTTGAAAGACACTGTTTAGAAAATGAAAAGACAAGCCACAGGCTGAGAGAAAATGTTTGCAAATTACTTACCTTACAAAGAACTTATATTTTAAATAAAGAACTCTCAAAATCCAATAAGAAGAAAACAATGTAATTGCTTCAATGGGCAAAAAGAAAAGCAGAGAGATTTGAAGGATATAAAGGGCCCCAAGCACCACTGCTCTTTTGTAAATTAAGAGGTCCTCGTGAGAAGGAAGGGGACAGTCTCTAAAAGCTAAAAGGTAGGGAATTCCCTGGCAGTCCAGTGGTTGGGACTCCCTGCTTCCACTGCAGAGGGCATGGGTTCGAACCCTGGTCAGGGCACTAAGATCCCTCCCACATGCCACGCGGTGAGACCAAAAAGTAAATAAATAAATAAATAAATAAAAATAAAAGCTAAGAGGCAAAGAAATGGGGACCTCAGTCCAACAACTGCAAAGAAGTGAATTTTGCCAACAACTGAATGAGTTTGGAAGTGGGTTCTTCTCCAGTGCCTCCAGATGAGAGCTCAGCTGTCTAAACCACTTAATTCCCATCAAATGAGACCTTGAAATGAGAACACAGTTGAGTCATGCTGGACTTCCAACCAGAAAACTGTGAGCTAATAAATTTGTGTTGCTCAAGCAGCTAACGACAATGAAGACGAAGAGGGGGTGGAGAAGGGGGAGGGGGAGGAGGGGAAGAAGAGGAAATGACTTGAACAGACATATCACCAAAGATGTATGGGTTGAAAATAAGCACATTAGAAGATGCTCAACATCATTAGTATTAGGGAAATACAAATTAAAACTTTAATGAGATACTACTACACCCTTAGTTGGATGTCTAAAATTAAAAAGACAGATCCCATCAAGTGTTGGCAAGGATGTGGAATAAATGGAACTCTCTTAAGCTGCTTGTGAGAATGTAAAATGTTATAACTACCTTGGAAAAAGTCTGGCAGTTTCTTAAAATATTAAACACTACCAATCAAATGACTCAGCCATCCCACTCCTACGTATTTATCCAAGAGATACGAAAGTTTATGTCCAAACAAAGGCTTCTCATAAATGTTCATTGCAGCTTTGTTTGTAGTAGCCAAGAGCTGGAAACAATTCAAATGTTCATCAACAGATCTATGGATAAACAAATTGTGGTATAGCTATACAAATAGAATACTACTCAGAGAAAGAGATGAAAAGAAATGAACTACGAAGATGCACAAAACATGGAAGAATTTCAAAATAATTACGCTTAGTGGAAGATAGCAACCCTCACCCCCGAAAAAGTACATAGTGTTATTTCCATTTATGTAAACTTCTAGAAAACGAAAATCCATCTCTCCTGACAGAAAGCAGATCGGTAATTGCCTGGGTCACACATTTGCAGTATAAATCGGGGGAGACACTTGACCAAAATTATCAAAGGTAGTGGATCATAACCTTCCAGCCTAGCACTGGCATGCGATTAACTTCAGGCAGGAGGTGTAGAGGAATGAGAGGCTCCTGACCCAGGTTCCCATCGGTGCTCAGCTTGGAATTGATTAATTCAATGTTGTCATCATTTGTCCATTTCAATCCAAGGACTGCCTCTCTGGAACTGACTGCCAAGAAAATGAATGTCTTAACTTCGAATCTACCATTGCAGACAAGCTGTTTTCTTATTAGTTTATATATCTCAGGGCAAGATCTTCACATGTGGAAGGGTGACTGTTGTTTTGTGCACTGAGATTTAAATCCTTTTGTTGGAGCAAAATATGCAAAAATGAAAGAATAGGATGAAAAGGACAAAAAGAAAGATGAAAGACATAAAGAACATTTGGAAAGAAAATTACAGGATGGTGGAAGGCTACATGTAAGGCCATAAATATATCATTTACTTGTAATTATTAAATAAAGTATTATAAATGTTAAGATATTTATTCATTCAAATGGGCAAATTAATTAAATCTCTTGCAAAAGTCTTAAATGCATTGATTTTCAGTCATTTATTATTAGATGAATAGGCCAAACTGCAAATAGACTTTCTAATCATTTAATAGGAATAATAAGTGGATTAAACATGCTTTATTATGTGCAAATTTGTAGTGGTATTTTTAACATAATAATATTAAGTCACTTTTATAAATGCTTTACTTGGTTTTCCAAATTTTAATTTACATTAATACTTTCATTATTGTGTTGGAGTTTGGGTTATGCTTAGCCCAATTATTTTTCTCATAGATGGTGTGGATTATGTTAGGAAAAAGTCTATGCATGCTTTGAATACATTTATTCTTAAAAATGTATTGTGTGTGTGTATTGTGTTGTCCAATGTAGTAGCCACTAGCCAATGTCGCTATTTACATTTAAATTAATTAAAATTAAACAAAATTTAAAATTCAGTTCCTCAGTCACAGTAGCCGTACTTTACGTGCTCAGTAGCCGCATGTAGCTGATGGCTACCACACTGGGGAGCACAGGTATAAAACCGCCTTTCCAGAAAGTTCTACGGGACGATGCTGTCTCTGAAGAGTCCATATTGGGCTAAGCATCAAGGCAATGTTCATGAATAACTGGTTAATTTACCTAAGGTCCACCTCAAAACTAGTCTTCTCCCTACTCTTTGATTTATCTTTTATTTTACAGAATCTGAGGCTTATCAAAACTCTGTTACCCAAATTCTGTGCCATTTTCAAGCCGTTAGAATATTTTTGATCACTGTTTATACCAGTGCATGTGAATGCATTCAGAGAGATTCTATGAAGGAGGCTGTCCTTGCTTTTCTTGATTGAGTTTCTGAATTCTATCATTAGCCTCATCATCTCTGCAATTATCCATATCTGGTTATCAACATGTTATTTCTACACTCTTCTTCCTCCTCCACCCGGCACCCTGTGAATTAGAAGATTCTTAAAGTGATCTTTATTTTAGTATGGTTCTTTTATTTTTTTTGCGCTACGCGGGCCTCTCACTGTTGTGGCCTCCCCCGTTGCGGAGCACAGGCTCCGGACGCGCAGGCTCAGCGGCCATGGCTCACGCGCCCAGCCGCTCCGCGGCATGTGGGATCTTCCCGGACGGGGGCACGAACCCGTGTCCCCTGCATCGGCAGGCGGACTCTCAATCACTGTGCCACCAGGGAAGCCCAAGCAGCTGGTTCTTAACAGCCCTGGGTTTGTGGCAGCGGCGACAGGATCTCTTTCCATGGTTGCATCGTCGTAATTATATTCCTTATGGATCACAAGTTTGGGGATAAAGCGATGTTACATTTGTAATGTCTACAGGGTAGCATTTTAAGGTATGTTGGGAAACATCGAAAGGTAACATGTGTAGCCGATGCATTTACTGTCATTAGTTAACCAAGCAGCCCTGGTGCCTCTTTCAGCTCCCTGACCCACATTTCATCCACGCTCTGCTGTTTTTCTCCTGCAGGGTTATTTCCTGAGTAAAGCCCAGAGCTTATGAGTCCCCCAACAGAGAGCTCTGTCCTGACCTCCCTAAACAGGCAGTTTTACCTGCTGGGCTAGTGCTTTTCTGCTTCCTAGTCAATCTGTTAAGATTTTAGCAGGAGATTCTTGGATACCTTTTCACAAAACATATGGGAGATTGTAATTACTTTGGCCTGGTACATTTTTAGAACTGAGAGAGCAAGGAAGAGGTGCAAATCTTCTGTTCATAAATAACCAAATCTGTGGGCACTTTAAAAGGCATTCTAGGCAGCAGGAGAATTTATGTGCCACATTTCACCCTTGGCACACTTTACAAATGAATTGTTCAAAGAGAAATTATATTAGGACAAATAGAAATGCCGACCAAGACCAGATGTGGATTTTTAGTTAATATTTATGCAACACCCAAAGGGAAGATAGTATTGCACAATAAACTAAAAATGTCTTAGGCAAATAAGGAAATCTTTACCCCAAGGAACTGGCACTGCAAAGGTATGAATTGTACAACAAAGGGCTGGAAATGCAGAACAAATGCAGGGTAGGTCGGGGCAACTATAAAAAATAATTCACTGAGGAAGTGGTGAGGTAGCAGATGTGTGGAACCTACTTGGGGAAAATAAAGGCTTAGCACTTTTTTGGACAGTCTGGTGTCTAAGGTAGAAAACTCAACTCAGTCAGCCTAATTTCCTTCATCTGTGGAGATAAACAGTAGCTTTAAATAGAATATATATGTGTGTGTGTATATATATATATCTTTTTTTAATTTTTAAAATACATATATATATATATTTCAAAACCCAGGCAGGAATCTCACAATGGGTAAGTATACCTTAATAAATTAAATAGCAATGTCCTCGGGTTTGAAATAATCTGCAAGGAGAGTGATGACATCTTTACATCTTTAATCTGATTTCCCCCCCAAAGTTGTTCAAGGAAGGTCAAAAAGGCAGGCATTGGCTGCTTCTCAGCCCTTGGAGAGCAGTGTGAAAGAGACTAAGGCTTAATGCCCTGGAAGAATATTGAGACCCACGTTAAATTATAGTAGGAAAATTTGTTAAAAGCAGCTGGATTTCTCAAACACAGCTGGATTTTCAGCCTTCCATTCATCAGGGGTGGCAAGACGTGCCACTTTGTGGCATTTCTCAGTCTCCTGTGCTTCTAATTTAGAGGAGTTGGGGGGTGGGGGGGAAGAGAAAAGGAGGAGGTGAGGGAGGAGTGTAGCAAATATTTTTTAAATCTGTTGGCTCCTTGAGAAAGAAGACAGCTCTGGAAAATGCTTACAAGCTTTCAGCAGACTGAACCCACGTGTCTCTCATGCTTTCTTGCCTCTGATCCCTTCCTCTTAATTACTAAAGGGAGCCGCCTGTGACTTCACACCACTTCCACTTTCCTGAAGAGTCAATGTGTTCTTAAGAAGTTTTAACCTACTTCCTCCCTCGCTCCTTTGTTAATACTTTACTATCTTTAACATTGACAGTTAATCCGTTTACCCTATTCTCTCATGATGAAAGTTCGTGGATCTTCAGTGGTTCTACAGTTTCTGCTGAGCACATTTACTTGTTCATTAACTCTGAACTTTTTTTTCTCCTACCTGTCCAGATGTTTATAGGTGCTGGGCATTACATGGAAAACAAGACTGATAAGGTCCCTGGCCTCTTGGGACCACAATTCTGGTGGCGAGTCCAGATACTAATGTGTACTATGAAGAAAATAATGCAGCCTGATGGGATAGCGATTGCTGGGGGAGAGGCTACTTCCTAAAGTGTGGGCTGGAAAAGCCTTCCTGTGATGACCTTTGAACTAAGACTTGAATGCTGAGAAGGAGCTGGAGAAGGTCTGGCTAGAAGGCATTCCACGTGGGGGAGAAGAAAAGTGTAGATTCCGGAGGAGCAGGACGTCTCTGTGGCTGGAGCACAGGAGCAGAGTGAGACGGGCGAGAGTCATTGGGCCAGACAAAGGGCTGGCTAGCTGTGGTAAGGATTCGAGTTTTATTTTATGTATAACAGGAAATCATTGAACAGTTTCTTTTAGCAGGGAGATCATAGGGTTTCAAAAGAATCTTCCGTCTAATACCTGATGTTATGACTGGCGAGGGGTGAGAATTGCAGGAGTAGAAGTAAGGAGAGCACTTAGAAAGCTTCTGCATTTGTCCGTGTAGGGAACATGGGTAGCTTGGATTAGGACTGGAGCAGTGTGGATGTGATGGGAGTATGTTTTTGGGGTAAACATATAGGTGTTAGTTGACAACCTAAAGGATAAGAGGAAGTTGGAGAGAATAATAATAATAGTAGTAGTAGTAATAAATAACAGCTACCATTTCTATTGCATTTAGGATGCTTCTAGGTGCTTTACACATGTTAACTACTTTCATCTTCATAATAATAGTGCCCATAGATAGGTATTATTATCATCACTGTTTTATAGGTGAGAAAACTGAGGCACAAAGAGGTTAGGTGACTGACCAAAGGTCACCCAGATGGTAAGCAGCAGAGTGGGGACACAAACTCAAGCATCTGATTCTAGAGGAGCGTGCCCTTCTTCCAGTGTCCTAGGATCAAGTATAAACATGTAAGCGCAGTGGAGGGACACAGAGGACCTTGATGGGCCAATTGATATGATTTTAAAAACTTTTTGACAGTGAGCAGAGGTTATGGGGTTAAAAAAAAAAGGCAAAAGATCAGTCCCTGCCTTTAAAGATACAGTTCCCTCTTATGTGCGTTTACTTATGTTTTTTCCCAGGGCACAAAAATGGGCCCTTCGTGCATGGCATAACAGGTATAATAAATATTCATCATTTAAAGATGTTGCTTTGTTTTGCAGACACCCAAACCACGGTATTTGCTTTTCAGGCCACTGCCAGACATCCGGGGGGCTCAATTTCTTGCCGCCGTTTTGGAGAGCTCGCTGGTTAGGTGCTGCCTTTGGAGCTATGGCCGAGGTATGGGGGGGAAGGGGGGGGAGTCAGCCCTCTACATGTCTGTTTTCCATGCATTGTGGCTGCCATGCAGCAGGGGGCGCTGCAGTAGTGTTCATCGCGGTCCCGGGAGCCACTCGTCCAGCCAGAAAGGGGCCAAGCCGGGAGGAGATGTGGCAGGCAGCCCACGGTCCTCTTTGGTCTTGCAACTTTAGTACCCAGAGCTCGTTCTACACAGACCATTCTTCTACACCATATTTCATCATGTTGGACGCCTTCCATCCAGTCCTGCATCCGGGCGGAAAGGAAAGGGCATTAGCTTCCCGCCTTCCTAGGTGTTAAGGGTAGCGCTGTACTCGGTTGTACAGGCGTCTCTTCTCCGTGTTCTTGGGGTCAGCCTGACAGTTCCCTTGAAACCACGAAAAGCTCCCGCTGCTGCGGGGTATGAATGTGTGTGCGCTAGTCTTTCTTTCCTCTTCGGGGGTCCTTTCTTTTTAACCTGACTGCGGGAATATTTCCCTCCCCACACGTCTCTCCATTGACATTCGGAACAACGGTCGGCTCGGAGCTGAAATTTCTCCCTCCTAAGACACCCCTCAAGCTCTCCAACGCCCCCCCTGCCCCCCGCACCGTTTCGGTTCACGCACAGTGAGGGTGTGTGACAGGTCGCGTGTGTGTTTGTGGCAACCAAGTCTGCAGCACTCGCCAAACCTGTTCTTCCTCTCCCGGTGCCCAGAAGTCTCTCCAGCTGACCGGACCTACGCCTGGCAGCGCTTGGCACACGATCCAGTCGGTGCTAGGCGCCGCCAGGCAAGAGCGGGGCGAGCGACTGCGTCCTCCTCGGTCTCGTTCCTCCTCTAGCTGCCCCGCCCAGGGCGCACTCCAGCTACCTCTTTGGGCGTCTTCCAGCCGTCGCCCCTGGATTCCCTGGGCTTCCCAGAGCGAAATCGAAGGTGAAAGAAACAAGGGGAGGGCGGGAGGTGGGGAGGAGGAGCCTCCGGCCGGGGGGGAGTGTGGGAGGAGCCTTCAGCCCAGGGGGTAGCGTGGGCGGAACTTTAGGGGCGGATCTGGGTGGAGAAAGGGGCCGGGCAAACCCGGTGGAGGATTGGCCACGCAGGCGCGGGGGGCAGCTCCTAGAACCCCACGCGGGAGCTTCTCGAGTCTCCAGCCACTGCTTCTCACTTCATTGGAGAAGGGACTGGGGCCGGGAGGGGAGCTAATAAAGAGTGAATGAGCTGCAGCCGCTGTGGCGGCCGGAGACGGCCCGAGCGGCACCGGAGCGCTGCGACCGGGAGGCGGCGAGGGGAGGCGGTTCGCCTTGTCCCTCCCACCCGCCCTTCTCTCTCTCTCTTCCTCCAGCTGGTCTCAGAGCCCGGCCCGGTCCGGTCCCTCTGTCCCCACCCCGCACTCTTCCACCTCCTCCGAGTCCCACTCCTCACCTAGGGCGCCCTGCACTGCCATGGGTTAGGGTGGGGGTGCGAGCCGCGCGAAGGACTAGCCCTGTGCATCCGCCGGGGGGCGCGGAGCTCGAACGCCGCTCGCCGCTCGTCGGCGCAGGGCATGGGGAGCGCGGTGTGAGCCCGCACCCAGGGAGGACGCAGGAGCTGCGGAGACGGGCGCCAGGAGGAGGAGGAGAACGTTGGATTGGAAGGACCCGAGGGAGGAAGGGAGGGTGGGGAAACGAGGGAAAAGTGAAGCTGGGAGGAGAAAGCGGCGGAAGGTGGGGATTGATGCTTCTGTTTTTTGTTGCCGCGGTTGCCCTCGCGCTGGTAGCCGAGCCGGAGGGAAGGCGGTGGAGAGATGATTGCAGAGTTGGTGAGCAGCGCTCTAGGGCTCGCTTTGTATCTCAACACCCTGAGTGCGGATTTCTGCTACGATGACAGGTAAGGGGGTGAGAGGAAGGGGTGGCGGGCTGCTTGGGGACTCCGCGGTAGCTCTGAAGCTTCCTGCTTTAAGGTTCGAAGTGCGTCTTGGGGGGACTGGTCCAGCACCTGAAGGTTTAGGAGACGCGTAAACATCAACACCTAAAGCAAACGCCGGGGACGCGGGCGCACTGGGCGGGCTGAGGGAGTTTGGGTTCCTAGTTTGCAGCAGGTTCCTCTCCCTTGCTTCTAGGCTGTTGGCAGACGCTTAAGTTTCTTAGCGGAAATCACAGCAATTTGGGAAACTCTTTAATGAACGTATTAAAAAATAATCTTAGGTATTCCATGGTGCAACGAAAGCACATTGAGCGATTTTACGTCTGGACTGGAAGGAAGCTGCTCCCCGTCCCCTAATAGATCTTCCCTGTAATGTTTCCTTCTATTGATGGGACACTTTTATTTCCCGAGGTTAAAACACACGTTTGACAGTTGCCAAAATAGTGGAGAAATCGCATTCTATTTCAACTTTCCCTTTTGACCCATGGTGTACTTTACTTTGAGCCAGGATAATGCTGCTGTTCATCTCTTCCGCTCCCCCGCCTCCCTCACCGATCGATGGAGTAGCACTTTATAAAAGCCTGGGTTTTCGTTTCTGTTTGGGAGTTTTACTTTAGACGTTAGCGATTCTTTTGTGCTAATTGGGGAAGAAGACGCCCCTAGAGACTGAAGTTGTCTTCTGCGTTTGGGTTAGTTTGGGTGGCTAATGAGACCTGAACTGTGTTGTCAAAGAAACTGCATCGATTTCTGGGAAATGTCACAGTTGTGCTCGTGTCTCTACCTATTTTTTAAACGTTGTTAGTGTTTAGAAACTGATGAAAAGCTCTAATAGCCATTAGGGAAAATTGCAATTTGTGCCTTTCCGGTGACTTAATCTGATTACAATTAAAACAGATGCATAATTAAAATATATTAGGGAGAACAGCACGCCTGGCTAAACTTATTAACCGTCCTGGGGTGTTTCATGCTCCATTGAAGTTAAACCATCCAAAAAGTGAGCACAGATTTACTTTGACAGCTTTTCAGCAGCCTCTCTGGGTTATGGAAAGTGAATGGATCCTCAGGGTCAGGGCGAGGCAGTGAGTGAACTTAAGTGAAGTGGTTGATAGTGAGGGGAGAGGAAGGCAGAATTTTCTCCCGGTGGTGCTTAGCCATATTCTGCATCCTCTTGTGTGCCCACTCTCCAGCTAAAAGCATGTTCATGGATGTATGCCTTCAGTCAGCGAATCTTGGTTCACACCCACATGTCTGTTATGAAATCCCCTGATAATAGGTACAAGAGCATCCAGCAAACGCTTCTTAATGCATTTTATGTAGTGTCTATCAGAGACTAGTTGATAGGAAGCCACTGTTACACATAAACTTTTCCTCAACTTTCAAGCAGTGTACACATTTCAGCAGTTTTGCTACGTGCTTCGAGAAGTAAATGGTCTGTGTGTAAGAGTGAGGTGAGCTGCTTCTGTACCCTCCAATTCTGTGTTACTCTGCACCTGCTATTTCTAGAATATTGGCAGGAAAAGCTCTTGCTTCCGAAGTTGGGTGACTTTTCACTAAAGCGAGCTCAGGGAAGAATCTGGGCAGTTACTGGCACTGTTGGGGACAGTTTGAAGAGTAAGCATTTAAACCAATAATTTAGGACTTATATAAAAAAGTAACTTACTGTCATACTGTAACTATTGTAGAACACTGTGCTAAATCAAGCAAATAGCATGGTGTGGCTATTCTTTATTGCTGTCCAGTACTTTAAAAAGTACATGTCAGAAGAAACTATCCTAATAAAGATTAAGGCTGGAACTGAACTACATTTGCATGTACATTTCTCTGTAGACTTAACGCTTATTTTGTGTTCTTTAATCAGTCAGAAGTGTTAGTGTTGTAACTCGGCAGAATGGTGTGAGTGTGATGGTAAATTAGTTGTGCTTTGATAGTTGGCAATGGTTATAAGTTCTTTACCTGCTACAGATTGAATGGAGCGTCAAAATTCCTGAGTTATACCTAGCTGCACAGATGAATTTAATGTGATGATTTGCCCGTATCATCTAATTGATAGCATGCGCAATGTATGACATATAGACAATATATACCATTATGATGTTGAAGACCTGTAAATATATATTATACTCAGTTACAATTTGAAAAGTGTATCTTACTCTAATTTTCTTGGTAGCAGAACTGTGTATGCAATCACGTACTCTCGAGAGTATGAAATCTTACAAGTGCTACACTTGGTTTTTATGAATCCTAGAAATTATGAAATATGTATTAATAGGAGCATGGCACATATTTGGTGTCTGCATACCATGTTCAGGTGATTCAGTGCCAAGGTTTCTGTCTCACTGCTCTAACTCGCTTGTGTGAGAAGCAGGGAAAAAAGCTGGGGAGTCAAGTGGAAACTGTAGGATGATGATAATGTGTTTATTTCCACCACTCCATTTCATACTACAAAGACTCAAGTGTAAAACTTTGTTTAAACTACATCTGTGGCTTCTGCCGCAACACTGCCCACTCCCCTTCACCCCCACCCCCCACCCCCGCCCACCCTAGGAACTTTTGTGAAATATGGTTCTGCAAGGAGAGGGCAGTGCTGGGAGTGAAAGGGCAGTTCGAGGAAGGGAGGTGGCTCTTACGCTCGACTTGCTTAACTAAAGCAAGACTCTGCATTTTAGCTGAAGAACCTGGCATTTACTGTAGGAGGGCTTTCTATTGCTTCAGCTTAAACATTATTGCTGTGGTACTTCTCCAAGTTATCATTTCTTTTAAATGTAGTGCTCAGGTTTACTTTATAAACTATATATGTAATTATATTCAGTGTTTGATGTAGCTTGGTTGAGATTAAGTGGTAATCTGAAACCTTCTTCTAGCAAAATCAATTTCCCTATGGTAAAATTGAATATTTTACAAGGGTTTCTGTGCTAAATGTAAGACTATGGCTCTGATGTGATGAAACAAACAGTAGAAGAGTAGAATTCATCATATCTGATGAAAAAGCATATACAGTTTCAGCTTCTTCCCCTCTCCCCTTGCCTTCAATCTAGTAAAGACTGTACTGAATCTTAAATTGTGGTTAGAGTAAAATTGGAATTATAAATATGCAGTCTTTGCCAAAGTTGAAGTCATGCTGCGTGTGACTTTGTGAAGGACTGTCTCCCTTTCTGGAGAAATTTGATGTTAGGTCAGTGGGAAAAACTTGCTGACCCCGAATTCTCTGCTCTCTTCCATATTTGTCGAGGATAACATTGCATCACTTTCCCTGCATCCTCTTTAGAAGTCCTGCTATGTTTTGCATAAAGATAGCACTAAAAGAAGAGTCAGTTTACTTCAAAGCAACAAAAGTAAACTATAACTGCTGTTTTGTAGTGTGATTTCATTTGGCACATACCATCTAATTGACGGCACGCCCTTTGTGATAGATAAGTAAGGACATAATGCACCGAATACATCTTTTTAGTCTCATGTGAGTAAAGTAATGCATTAGTTAAAAAAAAAAAAAAAAAAGGCAATTTGAGTTTTTGAAAGTGGGAAATGCGTTTGTGGCTGCTTTGAAATTTTTTTTCCTTATTGCCCATTCTGCAACTGTTAAACTCACCCATGATCATTAACATTACCTTTAGGTGCCTTAGTTATTGGTGTGCAGTAATTTTGTGAAACTTGGAGAAGCAACTCCACAGCAGGAATTTCTACTCTTGAAATCAAACCTATTCCAAACTTTCAGTAGCACATCCCTAGTTTAGTTATTCATTTAGGTGTAAATGTAAATCTCAGTTTTGTAGAAACACTTCTTAAGGGTTTTTTTTTTTTTCCTTAATGTTATAAAGAGTTTGGTTAACAGTATTTAAAATGAAGGAATAGAGGATTTAAGGTGTATTGACAAGCTTTTTAGAAAAGCCTTTTTTTTTTTTCCCTGAAGATATTCAACTGTACTTTCTACTTGGTCTTTTAGTGTTATCAGTTTGGTTTTTGACCTGGTATAAGAATAGCTTGTGAAATGATCAGTCCCTCTAACGTCTCTCTGAAAAGTTCTCTCTAATAAACTTGCCTTGGACCAATCTAGGATTGTTATCTTAAAATTATAGTATGTTCAACCACTGAAGGCATGTCTAGTATTTAGTAAAAGCATGTTTAGAAAGAATTACTATAAAATCAAAGTAAATAAGGGAGAAGTTTGCTTTGCGTCCAAGGTTGTCTCTTCAGGTCTTTATTGGAAGAAGGTAATGTGTACAAGAGTGTTATTTTACTCTCATTTCCTTCCCAGTTGATAATGTACTAAAAAAAAGGCCAGTGGGTACAGTTCATAGTTTATGAAATATTTTATGTGACATTTTATTTTCTAGCTAAGTTTTGATTGTTTAATCAAATCTATGTGGAAAAGGTTCATTTTGCTGTTTGAATAAGTACATCTCTTAACAGTAAATTAAAATTAAAATTCGGTGAAGCAGGTATGGACCACTTTTCCTTACCTCCATCGAGCTTGTCACATGGGGTTTATCCTAGCAAATGACCCAGATACAAGCACTGAACGGACATGTGCAAATGCCATAGGGGAAATTGCTTGCCAGCCATCTGTCTCTTAGTTTTTCTCATTTATAAATACACTGTATTTGGGAGAGGGGCTGCATTTATTGCACATTATTAGTTTACATCATCTCATCGTCTGCACTTAGTTTTTCAGAGCTAACGTGTCCCTACAGTAACACTGAATTCCCTGCTGCTATAATTCTGAAATAGCTACAACCCTTTGGATTCCAACATGAGTTAAGAGCAGTTTGTCTTCCTAATCTCTTTGTTGCTGTTCAGTGCGCTAAAAGCACTTGTTTAAAATGCCCTTGATGGTGCAGCTGTTTATCATAGGCGAAGGGTATGTTTCCTCTAAAACAGGCACCTTCATAATATTAGGAAAGGACAAAGTTTACCCTTAAGGCGCTCCAATAAATCTGTGGCTGACAAACCTACTTTCTTATAACTTCATTATTCTCACCCAACATGCTTTCAACACAGTAACATTCATCTCTTAAATTTTTTGGTCCTCTCTTGGAAGCTAAGTCTTACATGAGCTTTGGGTCCTTCCTTTAATGGCTTCACAAAAGTGACAAGTGTGGCAGCCTTGATGGAAAGGACAAGTGGGTTGCTGAATGTAACGACCTTCCCTCTATGAATAGCTGTCCTCATTAAGAGCCTAGCTGAAAAAAGTGGAGAGGCCTATCACCAGGAACTACATCCTATTTTTCATGGGATGAAAAAGGCATAATATTTTGAATCATTACAGGTGTAATTATGCACAACGCTAGATGATTTCTTTGAAGATTTGATTTGTATGTGTTTTTGAGGAATAAAGGACTACATTCATTAATTCACTAATTATGAACACCACTAGACATGGGCTTCCCTTATATATGGTGCATAATACAAACAGCAGCTCTTCCCCATTGTCAGTAAGCGTCCCTGTCCGTCCTTTCCTACCTGTACTTTACCAGGTACTATATAGTGTTTGAATCTGGGAATCTGATGATAGACATAAAAAATGCTGATAGCTTGTCCTTTAGCAGAATTTCAGTTGCATCGACTCATGTTTATTTTGATTGATACTCATATTTTTAAACTTTTATTGGGATTCTGTTGGCTTCTTTCCCAGAGCATCTCTGCTGAGGATCCATGGTTGGTGGTTTGAATTGGACTTTTTCTTGATCTGGTGCTCATTGGCACTTCATTCATATCTGTGGAAGCTTTAGAATCCCTTTCCCAAATGGCTCCTTCCTAATTGTTCAGGTCAGTTGTTTTCCTTGGAGGTCTGCAGGGGCTGAACTCTTTGAGTTAACTAGATTTGCCTTGACTGGTCATAGGGATTGAAGACTTTTGCCTCAGAGATTATTTTGGTTGTATTTTCTAGGCAGTTAATTCCAACAAGATGCAGCACTATCAAATTTCTATTGATCTCTTTTCCTCCACTCTGACAGTTTAGTTTTTCAGTTACATTTGTCAGTTTCTCTGGTACTCAAGGTTTCTTAGAATAAAAGTTATAGATGTCTGTTTCAGTCTTTTAGAAACTTTTGGGAATTACAATTTTGGGTTCAACAGTGAGCTTTTTTCTTTACAGTTAAGTAGGAAAGAATTGAGTAAGCCTATCTATTCAGGAGAAATTTGAAGAAGGCGGGAACACTGAAATGATTTGTTTTCAAGATTCTACATTAAAAGTTTCTGTTGTGTTTTTAAAGTAATTTATTTTATTTAAGGGCACTTCATAAGATAGTTAATTTGAGTAACTAGAAATGATTGTTTTAAAGATGAGATGGAGAGAGATTTTGACTTGCTGATGTCTAAAAAATTAATTTGGAAAAGAGATTAGAATTCAAAACTCTAACTCCACCTTTAGATTCCATTTTATCATGGAAATAAGTGAAATTATATGTACATTTACTTATTCCAAGGCTATAAACATGCCGCATTGCTTGAGGGCAGTGCTACTGTATCTGTTTTAAAAGTACCTTAGTACATGGCAGAGGAGATGCTGTTTGCTTATGATAAGCTGGTGTAAGCTTTTGTTTCTTGATTTCTTTGCTGGGGCATTTTGTGATATCAGGGTGAGGCAGGGTCTGAAGCGTGGCACAGCATATAGTTATTGTCAAGGAGACTGACTAAATTACATGATTTGTCAAGTGAAACACACATCAGTGCCCTTGGAATAGCAGCTATGTGGTAGGTACTGTGTCCAAATAAAATGTGTCTTTCCCTTTGTCTTTGATGACTACTCTTTATTTCTGTGGAATTTATTATAATAAATGTGTGATTATTCCTCAGGAGCATCAAGTTAAAAAAAAAAGTACAAGTTCACTATAGTCTCATGATTATGGTTTAACTAGGAAACAATTGTATATTGTCATTACAGAGCCATTTGGGAAGAAAAGGGGGTAAGGCTGGCAGCTGTGTTGTTCCCCTGGGGACCATTCTCATTGTTTTATAAACTATCTTTTGTGTGCCTCTGCCCTCCTATCTTCAGGTTTTTAAAGGTATTATAAATACTGAGCCTGCTGCTTTGGGTTATAAAAGATGTCTTAAGGTAGAATACTTGGGTCGGAATAGTTTGTCAGGTGTACTTTTAGAATAGGATGTTTCCTCCTCCAAATGATTAACTACAGGACTGCTCTCCCAAAGAAACTGAAAAGAGCTCATTTTGACAAAGCAAGCTTCTAACGGCAAATTTTCCAACTACAAGTTTGCGGAAGAAAAGTTCTCCGATGATGAAGAAGTTTAATCAGGCAAAAAGACAATTTTATTTGCAGAAATAGGCCCTTTAGTGGGAGACGATTACTTCTAACTGATGTGAAAAACTAGTATACCTGAAAGCATTTGGTAAACCTTATTTAAAATAGGAAGGATTTTCTCGTTATTCTATTGGAAGAAAAAAAAAATGGAGCTGAGTTGTGTCACTGAATTTATATTAAAGAAATAAGGTTTTACAATTTAACGCACTCTTATAGGGATATGTAGTGACTTAGCCAAAGAAAATGAATTTGAGATTTGAACAAAAATCTATTATAAAGACACCAGAGTCCAGCCTGAAATTACCAACTGTCGTTTGCCACAGATATCTAGTCTTCTATTTAAAATATCCTATTTAAATGATCTCTTTTGGTTTCCTCCACCTCTATATTTTTAAGAGTCTTTGTATTTTTTCTTTTAGAAACAGTGGTGTTTTTGGCTTTCGTTCCATGTTGAACAGAAAATGAAATTTCACTGTTTTAAAGCCTCTTATATGTCATTAACATAAAGTAAACCATTTCTGTGAGAGAGTATTTAGCAGCTACTTTTAAATTCAGGCCTGATATGATACTGAGGATGCCTGTGGTAGGCCAGGGGGCTTTAGACCTGGTCCTCTCTCATAACCCCGCACCTCCAACACCCTACCTTCATCCTTTGATATGGATGATTACCTTTTAGAAAATCTTTTAAAATGCAGTTCAAATTCTCAGTTTCTTTGAACCAGATGGATATTTTGGTACCTCTCCTAAAAGGACATTTTTGAGCTGGGCCTCTTGTTGGATCTCTTTCCATCTATGTATATGTACATATATTTCTAGACCAGCACTTCCCAAACTTCAATCTACCTGTACATCACCCGGGCTTGTTAAAATGCAGATTCTGCCTGGAGTGGGTCTAAGAGTCTGCATTTCTGTCATTCCCAGGTGTGATAGATGCGGCTGGTTCATGCAACGTACACATTAGTTCAGTGTGTTTTACAGATATTCGGAAAAGACTGCCTAAATTCCTGTATTAAAAAAGATTTAGGATAATCTTTTATATCTCAAAAGCGTATGAGTTTAGCCATTTTATTTAATCTCTCTGTTTTGTTTTATATTTGTTCAATCATACATCTTTAAATTGATCTTAAGAGTTTAAGATATTGTGTACATTTTGAAAAGGTAGAGAGCCTGCTAAAATCTAGGAGATGATCTCTATTGAAATATCTGTCACCAACTTGTATTACAATATCATCTTCTTTGTAGTTACTATGGAGACAGATGTTGGATTCTGAGTTTTACAAATAAACTGATAGGCGGTTGCCTTAGGCTTATGACTTGAATAGATGCTGATGCCTAAACTGAGTCTATAGTCAGTGCCTTGGTGAGTTTGTACTTTTGTTGAACAATCCCTTGTAAGGAAACTTGGATTACAATGAATGAAGATTATAGACGTCAGGCAGGTGGCAAAATATAGGCATTAGGCAGCCGAGAGTAGGAAAGATAAAGATTTATTAATGATATTCAGGCACTGGGCGATGCTACTGGGTAAAGGTATGTTAAATTGTATTAGAAATGCTTGGGCCCCTTTGATTTTTTTAACCTGGTACTCTATACCTCAGCCTTTGGGCACTTTGGTGGATTTCTGAATAGGTGAATACCATATATATGTGAAGTTTTACATTCCTACTTAGTAGAAATGTTTTTAAAGAACTTATTCTAAAATAAGTTATAATTATTTCTTTCTTTTTAAAACACTGTACTCTATACTACAGGCAGTGTTGTGAAAGAACACTGGGCTAAGGTAAAAGAGGAGAGGTCTTTAGTCTCGGAAATAACACTTTAGTAACTAATACTTGAGCTACTAAGCCTCTAAAACTTGGTCTTGTAATTGGTCAGGAAGTGCAAATGATGATAACAACTGCCAACCACAGAGTGAGGACCAAATGGAATAGTCCGGTGAATGTTTTCTGTGTGTTTAAAAAGCTGCATGATGTTACAATCAGATGTAGACGGTGTTGGACCAGAGGATGAATGACTCAGTTATCCCCATACATCAGCATCTCACTGTCTTCTCCCCTGAGGAACAGAGCTGTGTTCTACTCCATGTCCTGGCTCACTTTTTCGCTCGGAGTCAGTGGTTGAGCTCCTGTTGTCTCAGCTTCTGTTGCCTCTGCCCCATCTCTGCTTCTCATCTCTGTCCACCCTTTTGGTCAGCTGTCCCTGGTCTCACCGTAGAAGCAGGTTTTGCTCTCCTGTATTTCTTTTCTGCTGCTTTCCCTTTGTTTCTGGTCTCTGTGCTTATTTTGAATAGATATTCTGGCCAATCTGAGCACTTCTTTCCTTCTGTAGGGTAAAAGGACCAATTGCAGTGCATCGGGTGTGAATAATCTTTGGTACTCTCGTTCTGCTTGGCAGGGTATATTGTTACTGGGTACTCATGATCTCTCTCTTCAGTGAAACCCCTTTTCTTTTGGGAGTGTGTTCAGATTTAGAGCAGTTCTGGCAGTCCAGTGATTAGGAAAGATAGACGTCAGATAAGCTGAAGTTTTTTTGCATTGAAGTGTTTGTGTTAATCAGTGGTGTGCTGAGAATCAGTAGCAAGTGTGCTTAGCACACGTACTAGATGGTGACATCTAATATCTAAACCTGTGATACATTTTTGTAACTAATTAGAAAATGTATTTTTTCTTTTAGACCTTTCCAAGCAACAAGGTGGCAAAAAGTAAAAAGACCACAAGAGCTTTGGAACCAGATATATTAGGGATCTAATCCCAGAACTGTTACTTGCTAATTGTGTAATTTTGATTGTGTTACTAAAACTCTTCTAGCCTCTGTTCCTGTTCTATAGAATGAGGATAGTAATACCTAGAGTTCTTGGGAGAATTTAATAAGTTTTATAAAATGCCTGGTACGGTGGCGTCTGGGATACTTATTAAGTATTTCTCTTGATCAAGAAATTATTCATCAACTTTATAGCTGATATTTTAAAATCATTATATAATAACATCTAAAAATATTGTAGAGCACTTAGGGAATTTTCTTTAAAGCCAATATTCAAAATTTAAACTTATTTCCAATAATATTTAACTTGGTATTGCAGATAGATTTAGTGTCACTGAAAAGTTCCGTGAAGTATTTTAAATAATTACTAATTTAAAATTTTAATTTTCATCTTGGGTTATAGGTTTGAAGAAATGATGTTGAAATTTAACCATTATATATACACATATGCATGCATACACACACACAAATTTTGCCAATAAAATGTTTGTGGTATATACTTGATTAACTGTATAACTGAATCACTTTGCTGTATACCTGAAACTAGCACAACATTGTAAGTCAACTACACTCCAATAAAATTAAAACATAAAAAAAATTAATTGAACAACCAATTTAAAAAAAAGTACATGCGAAAACCAGAACTCAGATATCTCCCATCTTCTTCACTTCAAGTGACTTTCTTCTTTAGATTAGATAATACTTACTGTGTGTAGGGGCGTAGGCAAAATTATGATTTCTTAGTATCTTATAAGAATTGTTTCACTCTCTGATATGTAGCTTAGATTTTTAAGGAAAATCATTGTTTAAGGACATATCTTAGTATTGTTATTCCTTATTAATATTAATAAGAAAAATCTTAATGAAAATATGGAGTTGTTTTCGGTTATGTTGCAAAAGATAACGTTGAATAGAGAGTTAGCCCAAATCCCAGGAATACTTTTTATATATCTTTTGTTTTACAGTGAGTAAACTGGATAGAAAAGCTCTGTTCTTTGAAGCCTTTTCTGGGAAGCTTTTTATTCTCTAACTTGCTCTCTTACCAGGACCTACAACTCACATTAGTTTATTTACAGGTAGTTCTGCATTTAAGAATATTGATCTCTTTCTTGATTAAAACAGACCTTTTACATGTTTACTTACCATTTGACACTAACATTTCTGGCTTTCTCCCCCACTCCCCCCCCCCAAAAAAAAAGAAAATACTTTCCCCCTCAAAGTCCAAGTAAGCTTAGCATGTTGAAGGTTTACTGTATTGATAACATGGTTTCCTCTTTAAAGTCAGAGTGAGGCTCTAATGATCCTCCAGGGTCCTTCCAGCTTAAAGCAGGTCACAGTTATAGGGTTTAGGGTTTGGGCTCATTTGCCTATGAAATATATATGAAATTGGCCATTTGGAGGCAATTGATAATGTTTTCAGTAACTGGGCATTTTGCTACACATACCAGATCAATGAGGGATCTAATGTTTTACAGTGAAAATGAAAATGAGGCATTAATACAACAAACCATATCAATCAAACGTGTTTTTACCTCAGCCGTGATCATCATTTTATTCCTCATGTGTTACCTTCTTATTGGTTGGAATCTTTATTACTCTGTTCCTATTGATAACTAAATTGTAACAGCAAGTGGCAAGCTCCAGAAAAGGAGAGCACTTTTGGTTCTTGTTGGATAGCAGCCTAGTTTTCTCTAGTGCACATCTGTTCCTTGAACATTTTTAGAATGTTCAGGTGAAAATTCCCCCAGTGTTTTAATAAACCAGATTCTGTTACTGATGGGTTAAAAAAAAAATCTGTCATACTGTTTTAATTTATTAAAGGGAAATGACAAATGGTTTCTGTACTATGGCTCTCAATTCTCTGGGATTAATTTAAATGAGTACAAGAAACCAATCATTCAGGACCTTATTAAACATGCCTCAGCAGTTGATTTTTAAGACTAAAGAAAAGACCAACAGCTGGATTTCTCCAGGGTGAGGAGTTGGATGGAAAGGAGGGGTTATCTACTATGAAGGAGAAGGTTAAGTTTGGCATCCCTATAAATGAATTTTGGTGAAACTGAGAAGAGTTGACTTGAAGAGTATTTTGCCCCTTTCTTGTTTATGGTACAGTGCTTTCCTTTTGTGGTATAGAGGAGGGATCATTATAGAGAAATTGGGATGACCTTTCTTCGTGTGGGGAAAACAGAGGCACTGCAGTGGAAGATGGGTCGTTTTGATTGGTACCTCTGTGGATTGGAACCAGAGCAGTGACTGATTGACAGCTTCTTGAGGTTAGATCAAGACAGTTTGTTAGAATGGAAATCCTCTGAATTCAGCTGTATTTGTGCAAAGTAGGTCTTTGGTGTTTCAGAAAATTCTGTGGTAGATTTTGATTACATGCTGAATTTGGGGTGTGTGCTATAAAATAGCAGTTTGTTTGTATTTTTTTTTTAAAGGCAGTTATCATAATAAATACCCAGATGTTCATCTTTGTGTACTTAGAATTTGCATTCTGAGAATTTATGATTTTGGGGGAGAGGGTTGGGTTTATTTTTCAAACTAAAGCCTGAGAGAATTAGCAAATTTAACGTTAAATTGGACACTTTATTCATATACGTAAACCTTGTAGATTTAAGTTAGACCATATATGATATTTAAAAGTTAATATTGTTTTCAATACTAAGAATAATCTTAAGTTTAGATTTTCACTTTGATTTCTTTTTATGTCATCATTATTTATGAAAACTGGTTGAAAATGAAGATCAGAGATTTCCTGTAAAACCTAAGATGTGACAAGAACGTTATTTACTTTAAAGTTTTCTCTAAACCGGAATAAAAACTTAAACACGAACCAGAACTTAGCCAGAATGTTTTTTCTTGGAGCATCACTGGGAATCTCTATAAAAATAGAGTAAATGCTTTGCATGCAGCTTACCTACTGCATTTGAAGAAAATCTCTTGTGTATGTCTTCAGGCTATTTGTGTGTTCAGAAAGAGTTTACCAGAATCAACTGGTAGAATTGGTAGAAAGTGGCCAAAGTAACACTGTAGCTATAACTTTATTGAAAACCAGAATGGTATTCTCTGTCATAATCTTGAGTAAATGGAAGCTAATGAGTGATTTCTTTTGTGAAATATTATCAGTTTTCCTTCACTTAAAGGAGATTAATTTTATTTTAAGGATTTCTTTTCCCAAGAAAAATCATATCAGTTCCTGCTAACTTCTATCAGCATTGATTTTAGAAAAAAGGAGATGAATAGAAATTAAGAAAGCAGCAAAACTGGTAAAGAGATGATTTCCTTATACACATACCAACCAAAAGATTTAAGGATACTTAGTAATAACATTGTAAATTGTTTTGTGTATTCTGGTCACTTACCTCAGAGACCAGAAACAGCTGTTGTTACTAGACGTGATGGAGAGAAAGAAAAAGTAAGGGTATGTTTACCATTTAAGTAACCTGATTTCTGCAAATTACAGTATAAAAATATGATAATTCTATTCAAAGTTTGGGAGAAAGATTTGTTGTGGTTTATTTTAAATTCAGGAAATCCACTCAAATAGACAATTCGCCTTTGATTTAAAAGTGTTAAGTCATTCTTATCTAGAAGTGTGTTATCTCCCAAGAAAGCATCAGTGTGGGATGCTTTCAGCTCCTGTCATCCCTGTGTTCCTTTAGCAAGCATTTGTAAATGCTTAGCTGTGTCAAGAACCATGTTTAATATGGGGGGCACTGACCCTGAAGAAGATGTAGTCCATAATCTCAAGGATCTTAGAGTCTGGTGGGGAGACCAAGGAAACAGACAGTTTCCCTAACAGGGAGACATGTTTATGATTGTGAGTACGTAAGAGGAGCACTTGACCCAGACTGGGAGGGAGCATGAGGGAGGCACTTGTGAGAACTGATTCCTGAAGAACAAATAAGAAATAGCTTAATAAAATGAGAGAGAGGGAGGATTATTTGGGGGAAAAAAATGTGCGGAAAGAGAAAGGCATGGTGTCCAAAGAGCAGGTCCTAAAGCTAGAGTAGAGGGAAAAGAGATGAATTGGCAAGGTAGGCGGGAGCCAGATCGCTGGGGGTCTCGTGTTCCCTGATGAAATTTGGAGAACTGTCTGAAGAAGGGTGAAATCCAAAGCAGAGAGACCAGAAAGGGGTCCATTATAGGATTACACTGGAGGATTTGTATTCCTGTTCGCGATGAGGGCTAAAATAAGGTAGAAACAGAGGTGGAAAAAAATTGGGGTGAAATAGAAAGGAAAAGATGAAGAAAAGTTGATGTCACTTGGTAACAAGCTGAATGTGGAGGGTTGTAGGAGAGGGACTTTTCTCAGGTTTCTGTCTGGAGCAAGTGGGTGAAAAAGGAAGCAGACATGTAGATCAGTTTGGGGTGAAAGATGGTGGAGGGATGTGATTATTTTCCTTAGTGAGTAAGAAGAAGCAGTGAGATGTCACAGCATGGAGATGCTGTGGGTGCTATGGAGTTTGGCATGCCTGTATTACTGCTTTGAATTGCTGCTAAAACATTGTCGTTTGCCCTTTACTTTTGCTAGCATGTTTTATTTTGATAACAAGGTTTCAAGTGCCCAAAGCCCAGTTCAGAAAAGGTAGAACCTCTTGCTTGTCTGAACCTAAGAGCCCTGATGAGGCCTGAAGACTTCATTTCTTTCTCCATCTCTTGGTCTGGCCATCTTGGTGGGCATTGTGACCAGTGGCAACCCAAGATCTCTTCCCTAGCTCTCCCAGAATGCTCCAGAGGGGATCTTAGTTATCCTGACTTAAGTTACAAGCTCATCCATGAAATGTACCTCTGGTCTGTCATCGGAGTGAAGAGGAAGCAGGTTTGCCTAGCCCATGCCATATGCAGTATAGGAAAGAGGACGTTGATTAGAAGGAAGGAAAAGGGATTCTGCGAAGAGGGGGAGACCATAGATGTCCATGGAAACCATGATGTCCACTTCCAGTCTGTTAATACCCTTAACCATTTGAGTAGTACTCTTTGGTGCCAACTCGATCATAAATGCAATCTCAGAAGTCACGTGGCCTTACTTAGTTATGAGGTGGTCACACATATGAGGTAGAACATTGATTCATACGTGTGTGTGTGTGTGTGTGTGTGTGTGTATGTGTGTATTCTGGACTATCATCTAAATTGGGAGTAGGCGCTACAGCCTGTGGGCCAGTGTACCCTGTAGCCTGTTTTTTAAACAGCCACACCCATTTGTGGACTTGTCTCTGACTGCTTTCTCTCTACAATGACAGAGTTGAGTAGTTCCAACAGGGACCTTGGGGCTCGCAAAGCCTGAAATATTTACTGTCTGGCCCTTAACCAAAAAGTTTGCCACCTCTGATCTAAATGGAAACACATACCTTTAAAACTCTTCCAGCAATGATCTTACTGGTCCCTGTGAGCAGGGGGCGATCTTACTGGTCCCTGGGCCCTCTCAGGGGTTCCGTGACATTTGATGGGAAACACACGTCTAAGATACACTTGTTAGGAGTTAAAACTCAAGGTCAGTCTTACAGATGTAAAATGTTACTGACTTCCCTTTCTCTTGGATGACACTATAGTGAGTCCTCACCGGTGATTTTTGGTAGAACTTGGCAAACTGCGGCCTGTTTGTCTAGGACAGCAGTAAGTGACTAGATGGCATGGATGCCACATGTCTGCAGTTGTTTATGGGTTTTGTCCTAACTCATCCCTGGATCCTGAGTGAGTTCGTGAGCAGTGGGTTTTCAGGCAACAATATGTCTTTGTGAGCTGGTGCCCCAGCCCCTGTGCAGCCTGGCAGTCCCATTGGGCCTCAAGGAAGCGCCCACTGCTTTCATCTCAGAGCGGCCGCCTAGGGAACGCTGCCGGAGCTGTTTGTGAACCTGGCTCCCCTGCCTCTGGAGCCGCAAGCATGCCGTTTCCCAGCAGTTGTTGCCCAGCTGTCTGCTGCTTTGTTACATTGTTTCAGTCTTTGCTTCAACCTGCTCTCCAAGTGTTTTGCTTGACCTCCCCCCCGGGTCGGGGCCTGGGCCTGGCTTTGGCTCAGCCCTAAGCAGCTGTTTGGTATTCTTCTGGTATCTAGTTCTCATGGGGTTGGCCCACTGGTACTGATTTTCTGTGATTGAGGTTTTGGCACCTACGAAGTGTCTGCGTCACTGCTTGGTTGTTGACAGCCTCGTCTTGATGCTTTTTCATTCTCTGGGCTCCCCAAGGGGCACCCTTGATAAAATGTGTTCAGTAATGTGCTGGCCTTTTTCTTATTGGCAAGGAAAAAGGCCGTATGTTTCTGCTTTGAACTGGATTGCCATCTTACACGTTCTTTTAGAGTCTCCACTTGTCAAATGGTTGCAGTTTGGACGTGGTTGTCCTCAGATAGAAAAATCGGTGTCAGGACCAGGGTTGCCTACTGCAGGATTGCATCTGATTCTTAAACTTTTCAGGAGTCTTGTTAACTTGTGAGGCTAGAAGTGTAAGATTTACAAAGCAGTTGTACATGGCTTTTCAAAATTTGTACCTCGAAGGTTGGTTTGCAAATTTAAAATAATAGATAGATTAATCCTTACTGAGTGGAAAATGCTGCCTTTGGTATTATTTTCAATAGTTAATTTGAAGAATAACTAATTATGTTTGCATGTGAAATGAACTTGGGAAGCCTGATAAGTAAGTAGAATACATTTTAGCCAGTAGCCACCTGTTCTGCTTAAAAACAACACCAAATAACCTGTTCATTTGATTTTCAATAAGGACCTATTAAAAATTCTTAATTCCTAAGCCAGGTAGTAAACAGTTTCTGTGAAAGCAGACGTTTAGGTAGAATGGTTTTGACCTGGAGCTAGTGAAATCAATTAAAAAACATTAAGCTAGAAGAGACACCTTAAATCAACCATATATTGTAATACTTGTTTAAAGGGTATCACAATATTCTGAGTTTGGGGAAAGTTCAATCCTAATGTTAAATTTTATGAGTAGATATGTAATATATATGCGTCTATACGCAATTCTCTGCTTGCCATAAGCCAAAGAAGAAACAATCAATTTACAAATAGCACAGAGGCAGTAAATTTGTTGGCAGCAGTTCTAGGCCTGTTGTAATTCTGTAGTTTTTTCAATATGCAAGTGGTGAATTGATGTTGCTCTGAGCCAAATATATGGTGATATGTGAACGTGTCCGAGCACTTACATTATGTAAGGCTTGGAGGTATTTAGATATCAGTGAAATACTTTATGGGAGTAATAGGAAAATGTGTACTGTTGAAATCATATCCATAAAATCAGTGTTTATATTGAAGTTACCCTCCCAACTCACATTTCAGATTTAAGGGTTTGGCTTGGTGCTGTGTGATCAATTGAGACACAGTTCCCAGCTGGCAGGGGTTCATGTCTGAATCTAGACATCTTATTGGCTCTGCTCTAATCACATTGATCGTTTTGAGCTACATCAAGGAGAATGAGGCTTCCAACATGGGTACCCTGTTTTCTTCCACAAAGTTCAAAGTACATTACAGTCTCCCTTTTAGTTGTTCCTCTTTTGATCCGGCTGTCGTAGCTTGGGTTCTTTCTTCTTTTGCTTGGATTCTTGCTTTTGCCAGCATGCTTCTTTCTTTTCTAGGCAGCCCAGTATTTCCATCTCAAGTCATTTCCAGCTCGCCTATTGTGTACTTAACTCAAGATCTGAATGAATCATGATCATTATGAACATAATACCTGAATAATGCATTAAAAAGAGAAATATTTAGAAGTATATTTAATTCTTCAGGGGAATAAGAAATTGAGAAAATGGGCTAAGTATTTCTGTTAATAAAGGGAAGAAAAATCAAGTATGATGGATCATTGACTAGTGGGAGTCCTTGAGTTTATTCCTCAATTTTTTACTCTCTGGCAGTGTTACAGGGGGCAAGTCAGTGACTTGTCTGAACCTGGGCTTGCTCATTTATGAAGAGGACAGTAATTCCTGATCTCATAGGGTTGTTATGAGCATGAAATCCAGTTCAGCTTCATACACTTTAATTTTCTGTCTAATCCGTCAGGTGCTCTGTTAGTGGAATGGCATGCAAATGGCGAATCATATGGATTCATGGAGGAAATGTCAGGTTTTTAGAATGATGGAAACTTCAAAACTGTTACCGCAGAGTTTTGCATGTGTCTTCAGCATGGATAATGGTAGATGAAAAACATCAAGCTGCCCAGGTTGATGATCAGGAGGGAGTAGGCAGGAGGAAGTAGTGTGACTTAATGTGGGGTTCAAAGATGGACTTATTAGTAGTCTGAAGATGGAAACTAGGGTCAGGGCCATGGTGCTCTAGCTGTTAGCTTCAGATCTTCTGGGGCCATGAGTTCTTTTGAGAAGAAAGTAGGCTCTGATTTTGAAGGTTATGTGGAGAGTGGCATCATACTGGCAGTAAAGTTTTAGAGAATGGTAAAGCTATGTGGGATATAAATAGTATTTTGAAAAACTCCATAAAGATATTTAGGCATGAAGTAGATTATTACATCTTTTTTTTTTTAAATTTTTAAAAATTTTTGGCTGTGTTGGGTTTTCGTTTTTGTGCATGGGTTTTCTCTAGTTGCGGTGGGTGGGGGCTACTCTTCCTTGTGGTGTGCAGTCTTCTCATTGCAGTGGCTTCTCGTGTTGTGGAGCATGGGCTCTACGTGCGTGGGCTTCAGTAGTTGTGGCAGGCGGGTTCAGTAGTTGTGGCTCACAGGCTGTAGAGCGCAGGCTCAGTAGTTGTGGCACATGGGCTTAATTGCTCCATGGCATGTGGGATCTTCATGGACCAGGATTGGACCCATGTCCCCTGCATTGGCAGGTGGATTCTTAAATGCTGCAGCACCAGGGAAGTCCCTATTATATCTTCTTAAAAATTAAATTATGTGCAAAATATCATAGTAAGTTCTTTACATATTTCATTGCAGTTCATCCTCTCAGTCCAATAAGGCAGTTATTATAAACATGAAAACAGGCTCTGTGAGGTTAAGTAATTTGCCTGAGGTCGTTGGCCATTAAATGATGAGTCAGATTTGAAACCACACATGTCTGTCTCTGAAGCTCAGGCTCCTGACCCCCTCTATGAAAGCGTCGGAATACACGAGAGTTCGGGAGATCTGAAATTGAATCCTGTTTTTTCCCACTAACTGTGTTAGATTGCACAATTTACTCAAAGAAGTCCTTACTTTTTATTACCCCATCTTGTTATTGCAGGGTACACAGAGATGCATTTGAGTGAATTCTGCTTTCAAAGCAGCTTTTTTTTGTGTGTCGTGGATCCCTTTGTCCATCTGTTGAAACCTATGGACTTCTTCCTTAAAAACTGTATTACTTGCATAATATAAAACGTATAGAAGCCCCCAAATTGAAATATATTTATCAAAATACTAAAATACCAAGTTATCGTATAGTGAAATATATCCTTCTTTATTAATCTATTTAATAACAAAACCAGGTGGTAGATCCATTAACTGCCATAATATCGAAGTGTTGATGAGGGTAAATGATCTTTTGAGAAATTTGCAACAATTGTACTGGGATAGAAAAGCATCTGTGATTCCTACTGGTGATGAAATCACTACCATGGTTAGTTGCCTTTATTCAGAATTAAAGGCATTGCTAAGTTTCTTTACGACTAGTGAAAGCTAAGATGTACTTTTTTTTCCGTCCAAGCTCATGGACTCCTTAAATTCTCTTTGTGCATTCCAAGATGAGAACAGGATAAGAAGACACTTATTAAGGTCCTGTGAGGAAACATTGCAGAAAAGAAGGATCATCAGCAGTATTGAGAGCTCTAAGATTTCTTGGGCTTTCACCTCTCTAAACCTGGAAGAATTTGGCTGGAGTCAGTAGCTTGAAGCCTGGGAAGGGACATGGAAATTCATAATCAGAATCCACCATCAACTTCCATTAAAAACCCCTAAGCTTGGATATGGGGAGGGGGAAGGGTGAGCTGTGACAAAGCGAGAGAGAGGCATGGACATATATACACTACCAAACGTAAGGTAGATAGCTAGTGGGAAGCAGCCACATAGCACAGGGATATCAACTCGGTGCTTTGTGACCGCCTGGAGGGGTGGGATAGGGAGGGTGGGAGGGAGGGAGACGCAAGAGGGAAGAGATATGGGAACATATGTATAACTGATTCACTTTGTTATAAAGCAGAAACTGACACACCACTGTAAAGCAATTATACCCCAATAAAGATGTTAAAAAAAAAAAAAAAAAACCTAAACTTGTAGTTATCCAATACGGGATCATATAGGCTAACAAAATGTTGAGATTTTGTTTTGTCTTGGATTTTGATCAATAATTATATAAACTCAGGGGTCTTAGCACTGAGTAGCTTATGTTTGTCAGAAAATCTGATTGTTAGCTTTGATTTTTGGTTAATAAAATTGAAAGCTGCATTGTGAAAAGACAAAGTTAGGTGTAGAAACTATTTGAAAGCCAGGCCTTGGGTTGAGTGCAGGTGGATATACTTAAAGGGGCCTGTGGAGAAAGTATTGGAAACTGCTGATTTGGATAACCTCTAATACCTCTTTTTAACTCTGATTCTTTCACCCAAATATCCTTGATATTTATGGCATATTGAAATAAGTCTAGTTTTCCATGGATTCTGATGAAAGACATGAGAAAAATGAAAACAGATGGAGAACCTGAAAAGTAACTCTTGGTTGATTGACAGTTAATGTGGAGAATGCTTTAGAAAGGAAATGAAATGTTGTCTCCAGCAGATGGAAGTGTGTACATTTTTCTTTCACTTTAGAGCTAGAATCACTGTGAGTGGTATTGTTTCAGAATCAGAAAAATAGAAAGAAAAATGGTATGGTTATCATCACAGGTAGGGGGAACAGAAAGGGTTCACATTGTTACTAAAGGCTCATGCCCAAAAGAAAAGCCTCCCCTCAGAGATGTGGGTCTTACCCCTTCTTCCTCTTTCTCCTCCAACATCCTTTGTCCTCAGGGAGCACGCATTACCTTTATCATCTTCCATTTTCCCTCCTCCCTTCCTGTCCTTTCATACCCTTTTTCTCTTTCCTCTCCCCATTTCCTCTCGCTGCTTCTCCCTTTCCCACACACCTTCCTCTCTCCTCCATACTTTCCCCACCCCTACCCTTCACCAAAGTCAAGTGATGCTGAACTTGGGCTCAAGAAGAGCCACTTCACTGAGTTGATGGCACTGTGAGAGCTTCTTTTTGAGTATTACCTCATTCAACTCCGGACAGAGAAGGTATCTCCAAATCATGCTTGGTGATTCATGACCGGGCATCTGATTAACAAAGTGATACTTGAGCTGAGCTTTGGGAAAGGCAAATGGCCGTCTCGGGGGTGCTGTGAACTGACTAGCTTGCCTGAAGCCCTAAGACTGTCTCACACATTGAGAAGACCGCAGGTTGTTCAGAACGACCAGTACCAAGGGCATATTTGGGAGACTGGCCAGGGATGGAAATACAGAAGTAGGTAGAAATCAGTTTGTGATGGGCCCTAACGAGCTCAACTGAAAGCTGGGGGGGGGGGGCCCTTGAAGGAGAGAGAGATGATCAGACTTGCATATTAAGAGAGAATCCTCTGACAGAAGCAGGATGGATTGGAGGAAAACACCACCGAAGGTAGAGAGAACAGGTAGGAAGCTTTTGCACTAAATCAGGAAAAAAAAATTGAGAACTGTGACTAAAGCTCAGGGAATGAAATAAAGAGGCAAATTCAAGGGAGGGAAGAGGACTCTAGAACTTGCTGGCTGGATGTGAGAATGGGTAGGAAAGAATGAAAGAATTTGTGGAAGTTTCTGAAAACTGTCTGGATACTCAGAGTGTTCTCTGTGTGAAGAGACTTAGGAGGAAAGCAGTTTTGAAGGGAGAGTTCATTTTTGGACATGTTGAATTTGAGGCTCTGCTGACATAGAATCTGTAGTGGGCAGCAAACCATAGTAGGGTATTAACTACTTTAAGTTAGTGTATTGTGCCTTTGACATGAGCCAGCCAGGGTTCTAAGCTCTTTACGTGGATTATCTCATTTATTCCTTATAATAGCTCTTTGAGATATAGGAACGATCATTGTGAGGAAAATGAGGCATAGCAAAGTTAAGTGATTTTACATATTTAGAAAGTGATAGAATATTGTGTGATTCCATTCATGTGAAATGCCCAGAAAAGGCAAATGTCTATAGAAAAGAGAAAGTAGATTAGTGGCTTCTTGGGAGTGGGAATGGGATTAATGCAAATAAACATCAGGGATCTTAATAAGATTGTGAAAATATTTTAAAACTGATTTATCGTGATGGCTGCCCCACTCAGTAAGTTTACTAAAAATCATTGAATTGTACACTTGAACTAGGTGAATTTTATGATATAAAGTAAAACTCAATAAAGTTGTAAAAGAAAGTGCTTGGAGTTGGGATCATTATAAATATTTTATTTTAGCTGTTGTTTTCATTGGACTGTAAGAGAAAAGTGCTCTTAGAGGTATAAGGCATGTCAGAGTGCTTCAAAAACGGCGCCCTGAAAATTGTGCCTGGACTTTAAAAAAAAAAAAAAAGATGTTTTTGTCTTTTTTTTTTTTAATGCCAGTCCTTCAGCTGTTTGCTTGTTTAGGATCTGTGAAGCATTTTCCTGTTGCCTCTTGTGACTTGCTGTTTCTGGTCTCCTTTGGGATAATGTGCAAGATGGCTAAGCTGACTTCTGCCTCCCCCAGATTCGCCTGTACTTGCTCCCTTCCTTCTATATTCAAGATCTGTGTTAGGTACTAGGAATTAAAAAAAAAAAAACAGAAAAAGAAAAAGATAATTAAAATATTCTCATAACTGGCATTCTAAAATTAAATATTAAAAATGACTCCGTGGGACTCTGAGTCTTCCCTTAGAGAAACCAGGAAAGATCTCTACAGGATTGCTCCTCTGTTTATTGGTCCTGGTTTGTTTCTTGTCTCATGGGACTTGAACATAAGTAGGACACAACCTTGTTTAGAAAGTTCACATTCTGTTACCATCAATGCAAAGGGTGCCTCGTGACTGTATTAGTGAAGATACCTCTAAAAGATAATGACAACAAAAGCAATTACTTCCTCCTCTCCCCCTTGCCACTCCCTCCCATATCCGATCACATTATTATCATTTAGTTTTATTTTTGTCATTATGAAATAGTGAAAATTAAATTATCCAATATTATGTAAAATTGAATAGAAGAGGGGTACTAGGTGTTTTGGTTCTTTTGCTTTATTTCTTTTGGAAAACTCGGTGTGTAAATCATTTTTCTTTTTGTTGTTGTTGGTCAAATGAATCCAGTTTTGAATGCAATAGACTTTTCTGGTAAATCTTTGGCAAATCTGGTACATCTTTGGGCAAAATGTCAACTTTTCATTATATTTTATTACACAGAATGTAAGTATTGTGTTCTAAGGGACAAGCTTTTACTTCTAATCATCTATTCTTATTTGCACCATCAGAGAATGGCACAAATTGCTGGTGGTAGAATTAAAAATGATAATGGTGCTATTATCAGAATTAGTGGACGCTTGTCAAGTTTTAATGGTGCATTCATATTTGGATGCTTTGGAATATTTGGTAAGTTGTTTCTGCGAGTGCTGGTTACCTGTGGGGACAGACATATGTCAGGTGCCTGGATTTATCATTGAATCAAGTAGAGTGGTCTTTAAGGCTGTGCACCACAGTACCCTGTGTTGCATCATCCATTACGTAGAAAATGAGGAGGTTTATACATAAGACCAAGACTTAGTTATTGAAATGCCCATGAGCCTTTTCTGCTTCTCGTATACAAGCATTGTTCTTTACACAATCTGTTGAGAAATTAACATATTCGTATTTAAAGCATCACAGATGTAAGGGTGGAAGATGAGAGGGTGATTTAGAATGCTGGGGTGTTTGTATCCATGAGGAATTTATCACCCCTACCCTGGTATGCCTGGAAGTTGAGGACCTTAAAGCAATTCAGTGATAAAATTCTTCACCACCTTGTGAACCTGCTCCCAAGGCAAATTTATTATCTGCTGATTTTATTCCTAAGAGTAATAGGTGAAGGGTAATTTTATATTGTGTACTTTAAGAGACTTATCTTAGGCACCTAAATTGAGCAAATAAAAATGGGCTCTTTAAAAAATTAGAAACAATTGGAAAATCCAAAGCAGGAAATGAACAACGCAAAACACTTTGAAATCTTCAAGGGACCTCTTTTAATTATCCAGAGGGCATTCATTCAGTAAATTGTTTAGCACTGACAATATATCAGGCATTTTGTACATTTCTGAAGTTGTAAATTGGCAGCCTAGTTTTTTGGTTATTCTGAATTGTGTTACAAAAAAATAAAAAGCAAAGGAAAACAGAACAAAACAAAAAAACAGTAGGTAGCCAACATCTAAAAATTAGGACACTTTACTCCCCGGTTCATATTTACACCTTTCTTAATTTAAAAAAAAAAATTAAAAAATATTTGACAACCGTGGGCTCATATTCCTGCATGGAACCAATTATCAGGAGCAAAAGAGTGGCTGCCCGCTCATTACCAGTTTTATAGATGAGACAATTTAAGGAACACTGTTAGGCAGCATCCCCAAGGACACAAAATGGGTTGTTGTGGAGTTAGATTTCAAACTTCATCTAATCCAGTTAAAAACCAAAAAAGCTCCTCTACTCTTTCATGTTGCAGAGTATTGTGGAAGTTGCAAAGCAAAGCAAGATAAAAACTAATATTCCCTACATGTGGCAGTGCTTTAAATCTATGAAATCTGAGCTTCCCTAGTATATCCCAACAATAAACCTGTAAATCCAGGCCGATGTTTTAATTCCCAGGTTTCAGAACGGGGAACTCTGGAGGCTCAGGGCATAATTTGCTTATGGTCACACGTCTGCTAAATGACCGTGTTGGATTAGAACCCTGGTCCCCTGGCCTCTGGTGCTGGAGCTCTTGGTACACAATGAAGGTCAAGAGTTGGCCAACAGTTTGAATATAAAGCCTGAACTCAGAAAATGTGTAATTCTTAAGTGTAGTATGAACCATATGGCAGTGCCATTTTGTCTATTAAGAATGGTCAAAGATCAGCAATTTCATGTGGTTTAGTGAGTACTTCTAAAGAGATCCACCTATTTATTGTGATTCTTTTTGTTTCATTTTGACTGCGTTCAGTCTTTGTTGCTGCGCGCGGGCTTTCTCTAGTTGTGGCGAGCGGGGGCTACTCTTCGTTGCAGTGAGTGGGTTTCTCATTGTGGTGGCTTCTCTTGTTGTGGAGCACCGGCTCCAGGCGCGTGGGCTTCAGTAGTTGCAGCATGTGGGCTCAGTAGTTGTGGCGCATGGGGCTTAGTTGCTCCGTGGCATGTGGGATCTTCCTGGACCAGGGATCGAACCTGTGCCCCCTGCATTGGCAGGCGGATTCTTTTTTTTTTTTTTAACGTCTTTATTGGAGTATAATTGCTTTACCATGGGGTGTTAGTTTCTGCTTTATAACAAAGTGAATCAGTTATACATATACATATGTTCCCATACCTCTTCCTTCTTGCATCTCCCTCCCTCCCACCCTCCCTATCCCACCCCTCTAGGTGGTCACAAACCACCGAGCTGATCTCCCTGTGCTATGCGGCTGCTTCCCACTAGCTATCTATTTTACGTTTGGTAGTGTATATATGTCCATGCCACTCTCTCACTTTGTCACAGCTTACCCTTCCCTCTCCCCATATCCTCAAGTCCGTTCTGCAGTAGGTCTGTGTCTTTATTCCCGTCTTACCCCTAGGTTCTTCATGACCTTTTTTTTTTTTCTTAGATTCCATATATATGTGTTAGCATACGGTATTTGTGTTTCTCTTTCTGACTTACTTCACTCTGTATGACAGACTCTAGGTCCATCCACCTCACTACAAATAACTCAATTTCGTTTCTTTTTATGGCTGAGTAATATTCCATTGTATATATGTGCCACATCTTCTTTATCCATTCATCTGTTGATGGACACTTAGGTTGCTTCCATGTCCTGCCTATTGTAGATAGAGCTGCAATGAACATTTTGGTACATGACTCTTTTTGAATTATTGTTTTCTCAGGGTATATGCCCAGTAGTGGGATTTCTAGGTCGTATGGTAGTTCTATTTTTAGTTTTTTAAGGAAGCTCCATACTGTTCTCCATAGTGGCTGTATCAATTTACATTCCCACCAACAGTGCAAGAGGGTTCCTTTTCTCCACACCCTCTCTAGCATTTATTGTTTGTAGATTTTTTGATGATGGCCATTCTGACCAGTGTGAGATGATATCTCATTGTAGTTTTAATTTGCATTTCTCTAATGATTAATGATGTTGAGCATTCTTTCATGTGTTTGTTGACAGTCTGTATATCTTCTTTGGAGAAATGTCTATTTAGGTCTTCTGCCCATTTTTGGATTGGGTTGTTTGTTTTTTTGTTATTGAGCTTCATGAGCTGCTTGTAAATTTTGGAGATTAATCCTTTGTCAGTTGCATCTTTTGCAAATATTTTCTCCCATTCTGAAGGTTGTCTTTTGGTCTTGTTTATGGTTTCCTTTGCTGTGCAAAAGCTCTGAAGGTTCATTAGGTCTCATTTGTTTATTTTTATTTCCATTTCTCTAGGAGGTGGGTCAGAAAGGATCTTGCTGTGATTTATGTCATAGAGTGTTCTGCCTATGTTTTCCTCTAAGAGTTTGATAGTGTCTGGTCTTACATTTAGGTCTTTAATCCATTTTGAGTTTATTTTTGTGTATGGTGTTAGGCAGTGTTCTAATTTCATACTTGTACGTGTACCTGTCCAGTTTTCCCAGCACCACTTATTGGAGAGGCTGTCTTTTCTCCACTGTATATTCTTGCCTGCTTTATCAAAGGTAAGGTGACCATATGTGTGTGGGTTTATCTCTGGGCTTTCTATCCTGTTCCATTGATCTATCTTTCTGTTTTTGTGCCATTACCATACTGTCTTGATTACTGTAGCTTTGTAGTATAATCTTAAGTCAGGGAGCCTGATTCCTCCAGCTCCGTTTTTCGTTCTCAAGATTGCTTTGGCTATTCGGGGTCTTTTGTGTTTCCACACAAATTGTGAAATTTTTTGTTCTAGTTCTGTGAAAAATGCCAGTGGTAATTTGATAGGGATTGCATTGAATCTGTAGATTGGCAGGTGGATTCTTAACCACTGCACCATGAGGGAAGTCCCTACCATGATTTTTGATATGCTTTCCTTTATGTTTATAGAGATTTAACCTTTCATAGGAAAATGGAACTAGGAAGTTTGGGGCAAGTTTATTAAGATCCAGTTCGAAGTTGTGGATTCAAATAAGCATACAGACTTAGGATTTAGACCTGCAAATACCGCATTCATACCCGTTTTCGATTCTGGAGAGTTTAATCCTGTTGATTACAAATAGGAAGCATCACTTTTCTATTTTGGCATATATATTCAGAATATTGAGTGCTTACTACATTTGGAGTGATATGGAGCTTACTACATTTCTGTGGCTTTTTGATGATTATATTTGAAATAAGCCTGAGTCATAAGATACATTAACAAGATAAATAAAGACTGCAAATGAATAAAATATTCATTTAAAAAGGTTTTACAACCATCTCTCTATTTTGCAGATAGTAGACATTCAGGAAATATATTTAAAGAATGAATGAAAATATCATGTAATACAGGTACAATTAACACTGGGTGAATGCTTTTTCCCTTCTTTATACCTAAATTACTCATGTAGTAGTTTTCTTTGGGTCTGATAGAGAGAACATGATTCTGTCTCTTTTAATTATGATGTCATAATGTAGGAGAAAGAGCACAGCTTTGGTGTCAGGTAACCTTGGGTATGTGTTCTGGTGCCATTGGTTTTCTAACTGTGTGACCACAGCAACTTATGCTTTCTCTTAGATTCTCATTTAACTGCATCATGGAAATAAAAACATCTGAATGTTAAGAAAGTTTGAGCTGAAGTGTGTAAGTTTCCCAGCAAATGGTACATGCTAGATAAATGGTAGTTTTTATTATTTTTTTTGTGGTTTGTTGAAAAGATTTTTATAATGAAATTTCTACAATTAAAGTGATTTGAATTTTGAAGTACAATGATTAGTTTACCTGATCTCTAAAATTGCATACTTTCGCTCTTTTTTCTTGTTTTTTTTTTTTGGCAATAGCTTTATTGAAATTTAATTCACATATCATACAATTCACCCATTTAAATTGTACAAGTCAGTGTTTTTCCCATTTCTGTATTTTTAATAAAAATTGTATATATTTTAGGTGTATAATATGATGCCTTGATACATACATACATAGTGAAATGATTACTATAGTCAAGCCCACTAACGTATCTCCTCACATATTACCATTTTTGTGTGTGATGAGTGCACTTGAAATCTACTCTCATCGTTTTTCCAGTGTTCAATACAGTAGTAAGTATAGTCATCATGCCTGTACATTTGATATCTACACTTATTTGTTCTACGTAACTGCAACTTTGTACCCTTTGACCAATAAATCCCCATTCTCCCCATTACCGCAGCCCCTGGTAACCACTAATATACTTTCTGTGTCTGTGGTTGGATTTTTTTCTTATTTTTGGATTCCACATAAAAGCAAGATCGTACAGTATTTGTCTTTCTCTGTCTAGCTTATTTCACTTAGCATATATTCTCAAGGTCCATCCATGCTGTCACAAAAGGCAGGGTTTCCTTCTTTCTCATGGCTGAATAATATTTCATTTTATACAGATATATATATTTTTCTCTATCCATTCATCTGTTGAAGGGCATTTGGGTTGTTTCCGTATCTTGATTACTGTGAATAATGCTACAGTGAACATGGGAGTGCAGATATCTCTTTGAGATCCTGATTTTATTTTCCTTGGATATATACCCAGAAGAGAGTTTTTAATATATTCCCAGATCTGTGCAACCCTCACCACAATGATTAGAACATTTTAATCACTTCAAAAAGAAACTCCAGGGGCTTCCCTGGTGGCGCAGTGGTTGAGAGTCCACCTGCCGATGCAGGGGACACGGGTTCGTGCCCTGGTCCGGGAAGGTCCCACATGCCGCGGAGCGGCTGGGCCCGTGAGCCATGGCCGCTGAGCCTGCGCGTTGGGAGCCTGTGCTCCGCAACGGGAGAGGCCACAACAGTGAGAGGCCTGCGTACCGCAAAAAAAAAAAAAAAAAGTAAATAAAAAGACACTCCATATCCTTTAGCTATAACCTCCTATGCCCTTATCCCCCCTGTCCTATGCAACCATTAATCTTTTTATATAGATTTGCCAGTTCTAGACTAGTCATATAGATAGAATTATATAATATGTAATCTTTTGTGACTGACTTCTTTCACTTAGCAAAATGTTTTCAAGGCTTAACATGTTGTAGCATACACCCGTACTTCATTCCTTTTTTATGGCCAACTAATGTATCACTGTGGATTCCATTGTATGGATACACCAGATTTGTTTAGCCATGCATCAGTTGATGGACATTTGGATTGTTTCCACCTTTTGGTGATCGTGAATAGTGCTGCTATGAACATTCCTTTACAAGTTTTTGTTTGAGTACCTATTTTCAGTTCTTTTGGGTATATTCTTAGGAGTGGAGTTGCTGGTAATGTGATAACTCTATGGTTAACCAGTTAAGGAGCTGCCAGACTATTTTCCTAAGTGGCTGCACTATTTTACATTCCCACTAGCAGTCTGTGAGTGTTCCATTTTCTTCACACCTCATCAGTACTTGTTATTATCTGTCTTTGTCGTTCTTGTCCTTGCCGTGAATGTGAAATGGTTTATCCTGTTGTGGGTTTGACTTACATTTTCTTGATGACTAGTGCTGTTGAGCATCTTTTTATATGACTCCTTGTCATTTGATTATGACTGGTGAAGAGAGCAAAAACCAACTTTTTGTCTTGTCTTGTCCACCTCCTAATGGCTGAGGTGAGGGTTGGAGGGGGAGGATTTGTTTGGATCTAGAAAGCTCAGCAAAAGATAATTTAAGAAATGTTTCTTATCTCTGCTGTGTTTTAGCTGTAAGTAGATCAGGAAAGGAAAGCAAGAATAAAACTAATTGCTCATCAAGAGAGGAGTTAAATATAAGTGGTTCCGATACGCATTTAAATTAGATTACATTTAATGAGAGGTTTTCTAAATGGAGTTAATTTGAAAGGACACACAAGTCATTGGGTTTAATCTGTGTACCTTCCAGCAAAATAGCTAGAATCCCTCCTCTCCCCTCCAGTTTCTGGTAAGTAAAAGTTACTCTCCAGAAGAGCATTTTATTTCCTTGTTTCCCATGCTTTCTGTGAGTGGCAGTGCTGGGTGGGTTCACTAGTGTATACCACCCAGTGAGAGAAGAAACTCATGCTTGTTTAGTTTTCATCTGGACCAGAAAACATGGGCATTTTGACAAAGGAGCAGAGAAGGTTTTTAAAAAAAAAAAAAAAAATAGATTTCTGCTTACTTCAGTCTTCATAATAGCTTCAATTAAGTTTTTTATTTTCTGTTTTTTATTTTCTGAATTCCACAAATTCTCTTTTGGTACTTTGAATATTAACATTTAAAGAATTGAGAAATGACTTATTATAGTTTCCTACTGAATAGAAGCTATGTCTACAATTACGCAATGAACCATTGTCTGAAAAAGACTCTGCATCCAACAGTTGACTATGAGGTAATTTCTAAAAATTGTGAAGAGGACAATTGACTGATTTTAGCAAACTCCTTGGGAAAAAAATTCCAAGTTAATTTTGGTGAGAGTGACAGAAATAGAGATTAAAATATGCAAGCTATTTAAAGATATATTGAAAAGCCATTGCCTTGCTCTGACTAAATTTCTGAGATTTCTGTGATGATATGTGTGACCATTTATGTAGGATGTAATGTTTTTTTCAAAGTGCTTTCCCATCCTCTATAGTGTTTGACTCTTCATGAGAACTGTGTGGTGTAAATAGGCCAAGCAGTTTGTTTGTTTTTTTAAACATCTTTATTGGAGTATAATTGCTTTACAATGGTGTGTTAGTTTCTGCTGTATAACAGAGTGAATCAGCTATACATATACATATATCCCCATATCTCTCCCCTTTTGCGTCTCCCTCCCACCCTCCCTATCCCACCCCTCTAGGTGGACCCAAAGCATGGAGCTGATCTCCATGTGCCATGTGGCTGCTTCCCACTAGCTACCTATTTTACATTTAGGCCAAGCAGTTTTATCCTCACTTTGGAGATGAAGAAATTGAAGTCTCAAGATGGTAATGACCTATCCAAATCTGTCTTCTGGTTACAGCAAGGATTAGAATCTGGGTCCTCTGACATCATCAGTGCTTTTTCTCACACATTCTGTGGCTGTTTTCGCTTCTGCTGGATTGCTGCTGGAAGAACTACAGGGTTTTTTCCTTTGTGTATTTTGCAAATTGGTCATCAGCTCTCCCAACTCCTGCCATTATAAAGACTCTCCTAATGAATTATGCATTAGCATTTGACTTAAGAAAGAAAAATCAAAGGACTTGGATTTAAGGAGTATTCTCACATGGAAACATACTACTTCTTAAATGTTTTTCTTTTCCCCTAAAATTGTTTGTGAAAGAATGATTTAAATACTAATGTGAAATATGTAATGTTGCCACCTCAAGAGGATGTGATTTACTAAGCTGTGGAATAGAGATAGTTTCAAGAAAAATTAACTTCAGTGGCATTAAAATAGTCTATGCTGGTTCTTTCACCCTGATTTTATCGTGTCAATAAAATCCATCCTAAGAAACAAAGCACATTTTGACAAGCATCCCTCACTTTCTGCCTCTTGTTATAATCGTTTGAATGTAACATGTTCCATCTAGCTCATCTGTAAGACTGTAGGTTTTTCATGTCCGGTGTTCGTTCATTTCGTCTTCATAGCACCTACCACAGAGCCTGATACATCGTAGGCATTCATTAAATACAGGCTGCATGAGTGAATTAGGATTTATAGCCATAGAATTGAAGAGAAATATATAAATATAGCAATTATGACACCTCAAGTCTTATAATTTGGTGCAAGAGTGGGTTTGAAGCTGAGAGTTAACTGGTACAGTTAACTTACTCAGAAGCGGGATCCTGCTTGTGAGGGGAAAGCTCGTGGCATGGAGGTTTCCATTTGTTTCAATTTAGGAACTCCCACTGCAGTTTTCTGCTCCCTGTTAGCTGTGGTTGTACAAGGCCTTCTGGGAGATAAAATCTAATATGGCCTTTTGTGCCTTACCAAACCAAAGCACAGGCTGGAGTACATTACAAAGCATCCTAGGACTTTTGAAAACACACCTAGCCTGCTCAGTGCACTGAAAGGCAGAGTATAGGCTTTCTTGCCAAGTAACCATTTGAGTGCCAGCCTTTGTCACTTACAGCCCGAGATATTTCAGTTAATTTCTCTGCGGTCTGATTTCCTCATCAGTAAAATGAAGACACAAAGAGCTTCTGGATTTGTTATAAGAATCAATTATTCTTGTAATTTGTTAGGAGAATTAGTGATAATAAAGGTTAATTGCCCTGGGGAAGGAAAATCTTGTCCAGTTTCCTTCTGATGTAGCTCAGTTTTGAGCATTGAGACATGCAAGCTAGACTGGAAATTCAGAAACAATCATTTATTAATGTTGGAGTCATATGAAAGTGCCATGGTGTACATTAAGAATCTGTCATTACCTTAATGAGGAGTGAAGGGAGATTGGCTATTTAGTGAGAGCCTCTCATCTGGCAGTCTTAAATAGGAAGGACATAACAATTATGTTACTTGTTAGACTTGAAGGAAATAAAATTGTTGGATGGAGACTTGGAAAGAGACTGATAATCAGTTGTCAGGCTTATATTCCATCATAAATCTTTTAGAGGTAGAACTGGTATGACTCTCTGAGAACATACGGCTATTATTGAGTGACATTATCTCATATTTTGTTTCTTGTAGATAGCAGTATCCATTTATACTTACCTAGGAAAAATATTGAGTGACTTCATGACCTTTGATGGTATTATGCTTGTACAATAAACATCTCTCTGCTCTTGGTGTTGAGGAGATGATACCTGTGAACCACAGGGAATCAGGAAAGGCAAAGGTCATTTTAAGCTAATGAATTTTTGAGAGCTCTTGCTATTAATTATCAAAAATTTCAGAATGTTCTTTTCTAGTGTAGGAGAGCAGGAAGGGAAATTATAAACTAGATTTAGAGCAAGAAGCCTTTTTCTTTATTTAAAAAAAGTGTTAATAAAATGTCTTTTTAAAAAAACCATCAGTAGAAAATATTTTTGGAATACATCCAGATTTAGAAATGGAGTTAGGGGGAATTATTTTTTCAAAAGATCTTGCTAATCTGTGTATTCAAAGTAAGTTTTCTTTTTACCAGTCACTTTTCTAGACTTTTAAATTTTCTGTCAGCTTCCTAATAGCTGGAGGTGTTTTCATTAAGTGTGAATTTATTTGTTCTGAATATTAAATTTTCCTTTGATCAGGTTGCTTTAGAAAACTGAAATTACGATTTATGGATTTCATTTTTTTGATGAGTAGTTCACACGATTTGTCAAGAAAAATAGTTCTGGGTCTCTTTGCCCTTAACTGGAAGTGGTCCCCAATTGTTTATAGTGCCCACAGATTGAGATTAAAAACACAGGGGAAGCCACAGATGACTGAATAGTATGTGTGAAGCCTACCTCCCAGATGATGGTAATGAGATGGTAATGACAGTGTGGTTCTTTTTCCTAGCAAAAAAACATTGAGTTTTTCACATGTGCCAGGTATTGGCCCAGGCACTTTACGTAGACTTCCTAATGACCCTGGCGGGAAGGTTCTGTTGTTACCTGTATTTTACAGATAAAGAAACTGAGGCCACCAGATGTAATGTAATTTGCCCAAGGTCACATAGCTAGAAAGTTGCAAAGGCAGGATTTGGGCTCAGATAGTCTACTTTTAACCAATTATACCATACAACCTTTGAATTGCTCTGTATCCTTAGGAAAGTCCCTTTTCTTGACTGATACACAGTTGAGTGACCTGTTAAATAAGGAAAGTCTGATGTTTTCTTTGTTTGCCCTCTAATTCTGATCTTTTATGTTGGTTTTCTTAAAACAATTTAAAAAAAGCACTTGTAACATTTATTTTCTTTTTTCCCAGTCATAATGCTCATTATAAAAAACAAACAAAAAATAGAGGAGTTAAACTGTAATTCTACTACCTCAAGCCTAGCATCATTCTTAACCCTCTGTTATATTTGCTTCTAATCCTTTTTATATATGTATTGATTTATCTCTTGCACTAAGATTAAACTACACTACTTATTCAGAGCCATTTGCATTCTGTCTGTTGGGCCTTTGAATTTTCCAATTTGATTCTCTTTTATTGGTGTGAACGAATCTTCTCCAGAAATGACTGTCTCATTCTCAACACAGGGGATACACAACTTTAAAAAAAATCTAGTTTTAATTCAAGACTTTACCCAGGAATCTGAGGGGTGGGGGAAAAGATCACTCCATAACACAGCTCCACTTGAAAGCACACCAGTGACAGGATAGTCCAACAAGTTAAAAAAAGGAAAAGGAAAAAGAGAGAAAGGGAGGGAGAGAGGGAGAGAGGGAGAGTGGGAGAGAAAAAACAAAGTGGAAGAACAGAATATTAAATTACCATACAAGTTATAGCTGTTAAGCACTTTTATGTTTGTTATTTTGGTGTCTCCTTTTAACACTTGAGGTCGAGTTTTGAGAACCTAAATTAGGAATGTAAAATACCTCACATAGTGGCAGAGCCACAACTAAGGATGTGGTCTTCGTTTTCTTTTGATTCCTGCTGGTACTGGAAGTCTCCAGCATTTGGAACACACAATCAGAATAACTGGAAATACCAGGCCCTCTTGTCTCCTCGCAGCCACCATTATCACTTAGCTAACTGGACTGCCTGCTTCTGGGCTGGCCCGCTGGTTTTGAGAACTTTGGTAATAGAGATGGAGGTCCTGCTCAGTTTCCTATTTTGTGTACCCCTGGAGCCTGTTAAACAGTAGGAACATTATTACTTAAAACTGGTTTTGAGATTATTTGACTTTCTTAATTTTTATAACAAGTTTGTTTTTATTAAAGTAATCCTTCTAATTTGAAAAGTCAAAGATACTGTAAGACTTTTAATGAAAAACAGACCCTGCCTCATCCACTCCCTGTCTTAGAGTTGTGTTTCCCCCAATCAGCTACTTTCATCTGTTCGAGTTCTTCTCCTGGATGATTATCTGTGCTGGAAAAATAAGAGGGTGGCCCCAGGGCCACTTCTCAGTTATGTGCCCTAGGAAAGAAGTGGTGGTGGGTACCCAGCCCACAGCTCTGTCCACTTAAACAGCATTGTTTCAGCAGCGACAGATTTTCGGGTCTCCAGTAAATGCTCTCAACTATTGCACGTTCTCTTCGACTCATGTCCACTACAGAGATTAACAATCTTAGCCTATTGATTGTACGGCTTTATATATATCACATAAATATTCTTCAGTGAAACCATTAGTTTAAGAGTGAACTGGTTAAGTAATCTCAGAGTCAGAGACAACGGGATGAGAAAAATTTAGGGGAGACATCCTGAAAAGGAAGCTGTGACCATACCTCAGTGCCCTTTACATTATTGGAGCCACCCTATCCTGTAGAATTCTAATGGGCACACTTGCAAAGTGAGATCTGCCTGGAAACAGTGAAATAAAATTTTCTAGGGAGGTAAAAAAATGAAGAAGTGCGGTATACAGATATCTATATTGCCTTCCAAGTATATAAGTTGTTCTGATTAATGTGTTTGCACATGGAGAGCTATTGCATTCAGAGGAGCTCTGCAGCTATTTCTAGTAGCTTGTGGAGAAGCAGACATCTTCAATAAGGTAATTATTTTAAGTGCATCCGTAGCTATGTAATGCGCACATATGTTTGTAATTACAGTTGGCGAATTTAGAATCAATTCCCAGAGTTATCAGTGTTTATATATTCAACACATGAAAAAACAATCTATTGAATATTGGCTGCTACCTTTACAAATGTGCATTGTTTCAGAGCTTGCAAAGCACAGTACTTGATAGTTGTCCCCACTTAAATTTGCTGTGTAATATGTAGCACAGAAGATTGTGTCGGGCAACCTAACAGGCTTATCGCTGAACTGAGCGAATGTGACTTTGTAGGTTGCCAACGTGGGGCTCCAGAGTGTCTGGCCGTGTGGTGGTAAGGCTTGGCATGTAGGAGTTCAGGGTTTTTCCTCATCTTTTTAAGAAAGAAAATTATATGTTAGTGAGTACAGTAATATTTTCAGTAAGGAGAAATAACATGCTGTCAGGATATAATTTGTGAGAAGTATTTAGTAGGTCATATACAAATTTTAGAACAGTGGGGATATGGGGCTAAAAATTTATAGCTGTGCTCTTAAAACTGTAGGCATCAGAAGTCTCTATTTAAATACTTGGTATATGTATTAATTTGTTTACTTATCAATTTGTTGAAAGTTTCAGGCTTGAACTATAAATAATAGGCTTTATTTTTGGCCAAGTCAAGAAAAAGAACAAATGTGGGATTTGGCAAAAGTAATATCTTAGCTATACAGTTTAGTTATGCATGTGTACTGCAATTAGACTGCTGTGTATTCAGGAACTAGTAAACCAAGTTAAGTGTTTAGCTGGCAAGGTTCTATTTTATGAGGAATAGTGTGTGTAATAAATGACTAAATGGCTCAGCTTTAGTTCTTGGATCATGCTAATATATGCAGAAACAACACAGAGCCAATTCTTGATTAATAGGAAGTTTAATTTGTAAGTCATGAGGGCTTTCTCTTTTTCTTCGTCGTTCATTGCCTCGCCCCCTTCCCCTCTTATTTTCATGTCAACTGGGAGGTAATGCTTAGAAATGTTGGGGTGGGAGAGCAATGGAAATTTATTTGGTAGCAATTGTGGCTGGTATTTTTGGAAGCTAAGGATTGTTAAAATGTTTTGCTGGTGTTAAATTTCAGGATTTATTTTTTATGTATTTGAAAAATTATTCAGCCCTCTTTACCAAAGTCAATTTCAAGTTGACACTCGCTGTGTAATACTGGTTCTGGAAGTTTAAAAATCTCTATCATGCTTTACTATAGATTTTTATACAGATTTTTGTCAGAGTAAATGTCTCATTGGGGCTTTTAAAAAAATTTATTCTGGCTACTGTTGTATTGAAGTGCAGCTATAACCTCTTTGCATTTTGGTTCTCTTGATCTTAAAGTCTCAGTGAACAATTGAACGTGGTAGTTACTCACAGATAGATGCGCACTAATTTAGGTTTTCAGCTGTGTGGAAGCATGGCTTATCTGTATTTTTGTAGGTCACACAATTAAGTAATTTTATAGTTCTAATTCAAAATATTCCAGCACCTACCTAAAACACTGTTAGCTGGAGCTTAGGATATGCTAAAATATAGATTCCTCTTGGGTGCCGTCCAAAAAAGGTTAATTGCCCTAAGAGGACTTTGTAAGGGAATTTCAAAGCATGGATACTAATACCAGAATCATGATAGTGGGCTGTATTTACATAATTATAGCAATTAAAGGCTTTGACTAATATATTAAAAAAAATCTTTAAAAAAATTTTTTTTTTTTTTGAAAATCACTTTTAAGATAGAATTTATAGTAATGGTCCCTTGTATTAAGGAGCTTTGATCACACTGTTGGTGGGAATGTGAATGGGAACAATGCATTTTCTTTCTTTTTTTTTTAAAAATGTATTTATTTTATTTATTTTATTCTTGGCTGCGTTGGGTCCCCGTCGCTGCATGTGGGGTCTCCCCAGCCGCGGCGAGAGGGGGCCACTCTCCGCTGCTGCGCCCGGGCCTCCCATTGCGGTGGCCTCTCCGGCTGCAGAGCACGGGCTTCAGGCGCGCGGGCTCCAGAGCGCAGGCTCAGTAGTTGCGGCGCACGGGGCCCAGCTGCTCCGTGGCACGTGGGATCTTCCCAGACCAGGGCTCAAACCCATGTCCCCTGCATTGGCAGGCGGACTCCCAACCACTGTGCCACCAGGGAAGCCCCCCAAACTTTTTGATTTTAATTTTTCTTAGCATCTGTTTAGTTGCTTCACAATACTTTCCACTGGTGAAGCACTTTCCCTATTCATTATGTTTACATAAATGCAGTTAAGAAAGCAAGTTGAATAATAGAAATGCAGTTAAGAAAGAGTGAATATTGGAAAATATCATTTATTTTAAGTCTGCTGAATTATAAATAGTGAATTCATTGCTGTAAGGTGACAGTAGCATATATGTTTAAGGATAACAAAAATCATCACAGATTTTAGTGCTATTTGAGTTCAATAAACATGTATTGACAGCAGTTTCACTTCTGGGTGTATATCCGAAAACAAAAACAAAAACAAGAACACTAATTCGAAAAGATACATGCACCCTAATGTTCATAGCAGCATTATTTACAATTGCTAAGCTATGGAAGCAGCCTAAATGTCCATCAACGGATGGATAAAGAAGATGTGGTATATATATCTATATACAGACACACACACACACACACACACACACACACACACACACACACACACA